>NC_041009.1:24857883-24982871 GCF_004193775.1 Glycine soja | reverse complement strand
GTCACATGAACGTCTATATTTACTTGAAAACCAGCAATCAAATGCCTTTCATTTTTTTTTATTTTGAAACTTATTTTTTTATTGAAACTTATTGTTTTGAACTTACTCGTGTTTTACGGCACCCCCACCAACATGCAAGACGAGTAATCTCTGATTGAACAGTCTTGGAAGTCAACATCAGGAGCGCAGGTCGCTTGAGCAAATAGACCAATGGCTTGCACCCACATTCCAGTGAAAGTTGAATAAGCAAACATGCGTTGTGAGAGATGAGGGACAAGGATGTCCATTTTATCCATATCATTTAGCATTGTAACTGTGGTTATAATAATGGCATAAACTTGAAAATCCTGATGAGTCATAACAACAGCTTCCAGAATTGCCCATGTATGGTGTTGCTTGTCAATGTTATGATTCAACAAGCGATTCTCCTCAAATTTCAGCCAGCCCGTATCAATTAGACTTCACACTTTATGCTTCGGGGTCATACAATGCTCAATGGAATGCCCCAGGGCTCCTCCACGATAAGCACACGTTGCGTTCGAGTCGTATCCTCAGAAAAATGGAGGTTGAGGAACCTTGGTTGGGGTTATGGCTACCATTGAATTATTGAGTGGATATGGGATCAAGTTTAGCATATGACAACGGAATTTGGGGTGAACCCTACAGGCTTTTTGCTGCAAAATTCCTTTTTGTTGGTGTTTTTTTGGTTTGTGCTAAAGGTGGTCTTCGTCATTGGAAGTGCGGTAGACAGGCTTTGTGGTTGATTTAGGGATGGCCTTTGTGGATAACTGGGTGGTGGGTAAGGAGGAGGTTTGTTATTGACTGAGTAATGACATTGTTGGGTTTGGTGGGAAACTTGGCCGTATAGGAATGGCAGTCACAGCATGGGTTTCTCCCTCTTTCTCACCCTCTTCATTTGCCCCAGTTTTCTCAGTCGTCCTAGTAGGATGATCAAATTTGCCTCTTTTCGGACCCACATTGATCCTTTCACTGGCGAAGACCAAATCCGCAAAGCTTTGAGGGTGCGTAGCCCACCATCTTTTCATAGTAGAGTATCGATAATGTGTCTACCATCACGATCATCGTCTCCCTTTCCATCATTGGGGGTACCACCTGGGCCGCCAGATCCCTCCACCTTTTGGGCGTGTTCTTTGAAAGATCTGTCCCCCTTTTTGCAAATGTTCTGTAGTTGCATCCTATCCGGAACCATATCAAAATTGTACTGATACTGCCTAACAAAGGCAACCATTAGGTCCTTCCAAGAATGGACTCGGGAAGATTCCAAGTTAGTGTACCAGGTAACAGCTACCCCAGTAAGACTTTCTTGGAAGGAATGTATTAGCAATTCCTCATCTTTTGCGTATTCCCCCATCTTCTGACAATACATCTTTAGATGGTTCTTGGGACAAGTAGTCCCCTTGTACTTGTCAAGGTCCAGCACCTTGAACTTGGGAGGGGTGATGATATTGGGTTCTAGGAACAACTCTTTTAGGTTAGCAAAGGCATAATCTTCACCTCCTTCAATGGCCCTGAGCCTTTCCTCTAGATGATCCAACTTTCCCATTTCTGCCATAGCATGAGGGTTTTTACTTGTCGTGGAATGCAAGAGGTGTAGTTGTGGGTGATACTGAGGGCCTTCCAAAGGGTTTTGTAGGGGTATACCACCAACTGCTTGCCCTTCCGTGGCATATCCGAGGCAAGGCTCGAAGTCAGCTAGATTGTGGTGGGGAATTTCATGTGTCCCCCCCACGGTTTAAGAGACATGTGCATGATCAGTTTGGGGTTGTTGGCTCTCAATGGGTATAGGAGTGGAGTTATTGACATTCTTATTGGGAGTGTACGCCACTTTGGGTGGCGTATAGTTGAGAGGCAAGCCATATGGCGGGAAGGCGTGCTCGTTTTGAATTTGTACATTATGGGGGCTGCCCGTACTTCCCAAATCTTTGCCTACCATATCTGAGGTTGGATGATTCATTTGGTTGATGCCGGATGGGGACATCAGGTTCACCTTAGCAACAACGCTGGTAGAGGCAATTGCAACCGCATTGGCTTCCATTATCTTCTTCACGCTCATCATGGCCTCCATCATTGTGGCCATTTTCTCTTTAATGGCCTCCATGTCGGCCTTCATCTTCTCTTGTATCTCCTCTACTTCACCCATTACTCTAGCTCTAGCACAAGTTCGGTGAGGACGCCGTAAAGCATGTTTTTTTTTTTTTGATAACAATGATTAAGTTCATTTTATTTTATTTTATTTTATTTTTCAAGGAAAGAATGCAATGAGCAATGCAACCAATGAAAAGCATGGATGTATGCGAATGATGTACAGTTGAAGATTGCGAATTTTTACGCAGGATATGGGGTTGAATCAATTTAGATTTTCAACATGGTCCATGACATCTTTGTCAAGGTGAAACTGGAAGTAACAAGGACATCAACAATCCTAAATATGTTTGGCAGTAAACGAAGCAGTGATGTGACTCGATTCATCTTTTGCCCCAATTTTGCAAGACGGTTACTTCCATATTTTGACTTGATGAACCTTTTTATAAAAGCATGAGCTTGGTTCAACCCTATAATCGAAGGAATGGCAATTCTGATCGCCAATACTTCAACAACATCTCATAGGGATGAATGACTCGGGCATACTTTAAGCTATGCATGGAAAATGTAATTATGAAATTGAGATGCCCGAAGAAACACCATTTCCTAGTTAACCATGCATTAGGTACCATGTTCAATTATTTTGTTTTGTTGTTGTGTGTTTTTTTTTTTTTTTAGAAATGGGTTTATGATCCCAACATGGTTGGCTCATGGTGCCTAACACATGCAACTAAGAATGTAGTGTGAAGTTTCACGCTTCCCCTTTTTTGTTTTTGTAGAGGAAAACACAAGGATGAGCAAACATGAAAACAAATGGTATGCAATTTTGCAGATCAAAAAGTTTGTTGAACGCATATGCATGATGATGCCATGACTCATGCAAAATGTGAGGCTGGAATATGATAACGGACAAATGCAGGAACGATATGTTCATTATGATGTTATGAAGAGATGCTTATGCGATGCATGATATGAATGCATTTTACGGACACGAGAGCCCGGAAAATTATCTCTTCTTACTTGTGCATTTGGGGGCGCAGTGCCCCATGTGTACAATTAAGAAGGTGATATGGACCTTCCGGCTTCCCGTGACAAAGGACGAGACCAACATACAATGCATGCTAGAGATAAAATGTGGGAGTGACTTGATTCGCACTGATTTTTGGAGTAAAAATGTGGGATAAACTCATTTTTTTTTCAAAAAGTTATAACTAGTCAAGATCTGAGCGACAATACAAACTTCCTAGCGGTTTCTAATCATATGGTCCATTAAGTCTATCATATGCTGACAATAGCTGAGAAGTCTGTGGATATCCTCGGGGGCGGAGTAGGTGTCCGCCACTGCTTTGGCCTTGGCTAGCAATGGGGGAAGTTCTTGACTCCTGTTCAAAGTAAGAGCAAATCGGTCCGTCCACATTGTTGCCTCTTGGTGCAATGAATCAATTACCCTTTCCCTTGCTTCCCTTTCTACTGATATCTTGGCGTACTCATCCTCTAGCCTTTGCTCGTGAGTCGCCGCTAGATTTAGCTTCTCTTTGCACTTATCGATGATGGCCCACATATTCCCTTCAGTCTCGCTTAACTGTTGGGACAAATTTCTTTTCGACCTAAGGCAAACCTTTAGCTCGTCCTTCAAGATCATGCCTTTGACCCGTGATGATTCCTTTCACCTCTTCGGAGCTTGAGCTCACTATTGCTGCCCTATAAAGCCCCTCAAAACTTTGCTTTGGTCGTGTTCTTCCTTTCGGGCCTTCTTGGTTTCTCATTCCAAGGCTTCATCGGTGGCCATATTGACATCCCTTAGTTCATCATACTCTTTTGAGACTTTGATGGCTATGGACTTGAACTTCTCTTCGACTACCCAGGCTCTTTCAAGCTCTGCCTTTAGGGCTTGTACCTCATCACTTTCTTCCGAAGCTTTAACCTCATCGTCTCTCACAGTCTTTAGATTTGGGAGCCAATCCAGTCCTTGTGTTCGGACTCTCAGCCACTTATGATAGCCGCCGATGATCCCATTACTGCTTCCCCTAAGCTCTCTGTCCTTTCTTCACGCCGCATCCCATGCCTTGCGAACTCCTTGGAGTACCCTCGCGTTGTGGTCACTGAAACCTCGTGCGATGAAAGGCGTGATGCTTTCGTCTGATGGCACTCCTCTCATGGGACATCCTTCGCATGAAGATAGAATCCTGATTCTTCCTTCCTTCTAGCGAGGGAACCATTTAACAGATGCCCCTCCATGCTAGCCAAGAGTTGGTGCACAACAAACAATTCTTGCGCCGCTCTTTTCACATCCCCGGTCGAACGTGTCATACATGGCCAAAATGGCGACGACCGGGCTTTCCTTGCCATGATGAAAGGCAAGGAAAGCGTCAATCGCTGCTAGGTCCACTAACCCTTCCATATTCGGAAAGAGGACAACTCCAAAGATCAAAAGCGCCAAGATGTCAATAAAAGAAAGCCCATTCGCCTTGATTTGCCAAGGCCTTTGCCCTTTCCTCCAAACACTTCCTTGGTACTCCGACTACCCCATTCCTGTTTTGCTTTACACGGTCCAACTCTTGTGCTGAGATTTTCACCACCTTGGCAACTCTTGTCGTGGAGGGATAGAACCCAGAGAAAAGATATGGCTTCCTTCCTCCCAGTGGGCATCCCAGGATTTCTTCAAACTCTTTCACAGTCGGCACTAGCTGGAAGTCCTCAAATGTGAAGCACCTTAGGGGCTGGTCATAATACTGGGAAAGGGATGCAATCGGTTCCATGGAGACTTCTACCCTAGCTAGGTCCCAAATCTTACCATAGGCTTTGCGGAAGGCTTGCCGTTGAAGTTGACCCATTAATTGCCCCAACTTTCGTAAACTGGTGACCTCTAAGCTCTTGATTTTGACTTGATAGAACCTCTTTTTAAGTAAAGGCTTTTGACTTGATCCCATGTTTTACTAAAGTGAAATAAAATCTAGTGCGAAACAAAACTCCTACATCTATCATGGGTGGAATGGATGAATGCATGAAGAAATGCATATGACACAGATGCAACTTACGAATACGGGAGCCCGAGAAATTGTTTCCTTCTTGGATACAACGTTTGGGCAGCTTGGCACCCAACGTATGTTTTTTAAGAAGGTGACACGGACCCTCCGTCGGTTTGCTAAAGTGAGGGGATCAAAGACGAAACCCACGCATGATGCATATGCGAAAGGCACAACACGGGGATGTACATAGTACGACAATATTCACAAACAAATATAAGCAAAAGGGTATATGATACTTATGCATGGCAGTGTGAAAAATGGCACACAGCGTGTTTGCTCCGTGCCCCTATTTAAGGGACCTATAAGGGAGAGAGCTAACTAGGCTTTTAGTGATAACCCCCAAGGTAGTCATATCTCTCTTGATGGTTTCTAGAGGTATCATCCCCTTCGAAGAACATACTGCAGCAGTAGGGACTACTAGCAACAATATGTTTTCAAAGAGAAAAACTCAAGATGAGGGTTCACTGTAATCAAGCAAGTCGGAGACCTAGCATGATCACGGATTCACCTCCACTCCTTATGTTCCCACGAACCCGGGTATAGGGCCCTTTTTCAACTCACCGTGTGTGCAAATAGTGTTAGTGTTTGTGTGCATCAAATGAATAAATATTTACCTCATGCATACAAAAAAAATGCACTAAAAGCATCAAAGAGTTATATATACAAGAACATAATAAGGGGAAGCCAACAAAGGAGTAAGTCATGGCAAAATTTGCACAAGATTAAATGGCCTAACTCTCTAAAAATATTCCCCAGTGGAGTTGCCAACTGTCGCAACCTACCCTTCGGCGGGAGGGCGACGCGTGACTCGCGGGATGCGTGTTCCATGAAAGGAATATGCGCGGAGTCGCCACCAACGTTTATTTGAGGAAAACGTCGGAAAAACCGGAAAAGACGCGATCTACGAACTTTTAAGTGAAAGGTTCGGGAGTTGTATTTACGCGCGGGGAAGGTATTAGCACCCCACACGTCCGTCACAAGGGACGACAGCCTTTAATCGAATGTGCAAACATGACTTTGATTTTTACGTTCCCTTTTATGTCCTTATATCCTTTATACCCTTTTTATATTTTTTCTCTTTTTGTGGTCGACAAGGGTGTTTCCCTTTGCTCCTACGTATTCCTCAATTGGAATGAGAAAATCAGACCTACGTAGTTCTTTCTTATGCGTGAATCAAGTGATTCTTTTTACTTGAAAGGTGATCATTTTAAGGCGTTGGACCTTAAAAATGACCCATTTTACTTAATAAGAAATTGAAGTGATAAACTTTCAAAAACCTATTTTTGTGGACGAGCTTGACTAGGCGAGTTGATTTTAGCCTTAGTTTCACCTTAGTTATTAGTCAATTCGATTAAGAATGAGAAATCCCAAAGAGAAAACGTCCGATTGATTTTTCGCTTTACTTTACTAAAAAATATTTTTTTGATTATTATATTATTATTTTACCTCTTTTTTTTATTTCCAACGTGGTTACGGCACGACCGAACGGTCGGAATTCATTTTAACCAAAATTAACGGATGATACAATTCAAACGATCGGTGGAAATTTATTTTATTTTTAGATTAAGCGAGAAATGACTTAAATAAATGGCTTAAGCACGTCAAAAGGGAAGAAAAGAAAACTGAAAGTAAACGAAATTAAAGTGAAAGTACACAAAACAAGAAATGAATTGAAAGTCTCGGATTCGAAAACTTACCCGTTGAAGAACGAAGAACGAACGAAGAACGGATGAAGAACGGTGAAGAACGACGAAGAACGATGAAGAATTTCCACAGAATCGCTTACGGAAGCGTTACAGAAGCACTTCGACTCGATTTTTCTTCACGAAAATGTGTTTTTTGCCCAAAATAGCCGAAATGCATAGCCAAAGGGGTCTTGAACATTTTGAAACAGCTCCCCCCTCCCCTATTTATAGAAAAAAAGGGAGGTGCTTGCCGCCCAAAGACTTAATGAAGAAGATTTCTAAGCGCACCCGAATTACTAAGTTCACCCCCCTTTTCGTATTTTACGGAAATGTTACGGAAGCCTTATGGAACTGTTTTTGAATTTGATTTTCATCTTTTTTCTCTTCCCTTTCACCAATGTTAAGTGGAATATGCTTACCCAAGGTTTTCGGAAATTTTACGGAAGTATTACGGAAGCCGCGGAAGCCCCGAAAACCATTTTTCAAAAACGTGGAGGAGCTTGCCGCCCAGTTGCTTCCTCCTTAAGCAACCCAACTTCCAAAATGTTCTGGAAGGGCCTAGATTTGAATTGCTATTTACACCCATATCTTGATAAGTTCACCCCCTTACCTTTTTTGGTGATTCTTTTTTCGTAAAGTTATGGAAACTTACGAATCTCGTAACGATACTTGTTTTCTTTCCGTAATGTTACGGAACCTTGCGGATTACATAATCATCCCCTTTTTGACTTACGGAATGTTACGGAATCTCACTTAATTATGCAACGATGCTTCCATTTGATTTCCGGTGTGTCACGGAAACTTACGGATTGTGCATCAATATTTTTTTGGTTTTCCGGCATGTCCTGGAATTTCACAAATTGCCTAATGATGGGTGCCAAGCACCTCACAAGGACCAAAGAAAGGTCGCATGTCATCAAGCAAAGGTCCCCGGACGAAATTAGGGTATGACACTATGGTGGTGAGCTTCTTCTTGATTCATCTTCTCCATGAAGTGGCGTCTCCAATTATCTTTCGTCCTTCTTCATTCCGCTGCCATTAAACTTCAAGAAGCAAAGGACTGTATTGTTGAAGAAGATCCAAGGCCTACAAGCTCCAATGGAGCTACATCAATGTGTCCAACCTTTTGACAGAAATAACGTACTATGGTTTCTTCATCATGAACACGTTTCTTTCCTTTATATCCATTTCCAGATTTTCCATTTGGGCATTTTCTATATCTTAACATTTTGTTAAGTTTCTCAGTGCTTCCAACAAATTTGGATAAAGACTCTTTCAAAAATTCAATCTTTTAATGAAGTGTAACATCTTGAGGTTGCTTTTGGAGAGCCTCATACTGGTCAAGTTTATCATTTGAGAATTTCAAGCTTTTCTTATATCCTTCAAATTCAACCCATAAGTTATGTTTACTTGCTTTTTTGAACATTCTTTCAATAGATTACACCTTTCTTTATTTAGGTGATCATGAAGTTTCTTGAGTGTGGTATACTCTGTAACACCTTAAATTCTTTTCCAAAATTTTCCTTCAAAAACTATTTAAATAATAGATATTGCGGAATACGCATCATTCACTTTTAATTTCTATTTCTAAGTGGGAAAAATATCTCATCAATTTTTTTGAATAAATAAGATAAAATATAATAAGGTAAAATAAGTGTGTTGCTTGGAAAATGTTAAGTTTTCACATTGTAATTAAATCCATAAATAAATGAACATAGATTTATAATATGAAGCATTTGTACTTAAATAAAGCAAATAAATAGTATGACGATAGAAGAAATTGGATACAACCCAAAGTGTAAAAGTAGTGAAATGATCGATACACATATGCTAACATTTTCAATGAAGATCTCACCCCTTATATTACATCAAAATATCAAAAAGGATCTAGGATCAGAGCATATCACTACCCGACTAAAAGTATTGAATTACACCTAAGGTATAAACATAGGAAGGTAATTAATCCTGCTACTCAGATGAATACACTTCCTCCTCCTCTGGCATCATGTCGATGTGATCTCCCCGGTCCTCAATGACCTACATGGGACTTACTAACTCGAATCTCCAACTTAGGACATTAACTTTCGCATCAAACCTCATTAGGGTCACGTTGAATTCTTGAGCATCATAAGGCACTTCCATACCTAGATAAAAACTAATGTCTTCAAACCATTCTAGTTTCCAGTGAGACATAAATCCCCAAGGAATGTAGTAGTACCGATTGATGTAAGCTCCATTTGAGCTTGTAGGCCTAGGATCTTCTTCATCAATGGATTCCTTTGCTTCTTGGAAGATGAATGGCAGCGGAATGGAAAAAGGAAGAGAGAGAGGAGACGCCACTTCAAGGAGAAGATGAGTCTAGAAGAAGCTCACCACCATAGGAGGCCATGGATAAGAGCTTGGAAGAAGAAGGAGATGAATGAAGGGAGAGGGAGAGAAGAGCATGAAATTTTGTGCTCTAAATGAGCTCTGAAATCTGAAGTTTAATATTCAAACGATCAAAGTTAAAAAAAAATGCACACACATGACCTCTATTTATAGCCTAAGTGTCACACAAAATTGGAGGGAAATTTGAATTTCAATTCAAATTTCACTTGAATTTGAAATTGAATTTGTGGAGCCAAACTTTGGAGCCAAAATTTCACTAATTATGATTAGTGAATTTTAGGTATGGTTCAGCCTACTAATCTAAGATCAATTCCAAGATTCTCCACTAAGTGTGCTTAGGTGTCATGAGGCATGTAAAGCATGAAGGACATGCACAAAGCGTGACTATATGATATGGCAATGGGATGTAGTAAGCAAATGCTCACCTCCCCCTCTAAAATTTAATTGGATTGGGCTTCTACCAATTCAATTAAATTTATTTCCCAACACACATCAAATATTCACTTAGTGCATGTGAAATTACAAAACTACCCCTAATACAAAAACTAGTCTAGGTGCCCTAAAATACAAGGGCTGAAAAATCCTATATTTCTAAGGTACCCTACCTACATTATGGAGCCCTAAATACAAGGCCCAAAAATAATGAAACCTTAATCTAATATTTACAAAGATAAGTGGGCTCGTACTTAGCCCATGGGCCCGAAATCTACCCTAAGGCTCATAAGAACCCTAGGGCCTTCTCTTGCATCTCTGGCCCAATCTACTTGGAGTTTTCTATCCAATGCCCTTGCAGGGTAGGATTGCATCATTCCCTCCCCCTTGAAAAGGATTTGACCTCAAATCCCGAGGTTCTTGAAACTCTGGGCTTTTTTCCTCAACACCTGTAAAAAGAACAAAAACATATGTATTAGTGGTGTTTAGTATGTTGAAGTAAGGTAAGGTCTGAAAACTCATTTCCTGGGCATCTTCCCATGAAGGAACATGGTTCCTCACCAACTAAATGAGTGGTGCTACAAGTATAGAAAAATATGGGGCAAACCTTTTGTAAAAGTTTGTTAAGTCATGGAAGCCCCAAATTTTTCTTACACTTGGTGGAGCGGGCCACTCGGGGATGACCTTTATTCTCTTAGGGTTCATGGGAACCCCTTGATCACAATATAAAAAATTAAGAAAAGTAAAGAAATAGAACATTCCTTTTTCTGTATTTTCATGTTGATTATTCCTACCAAAAAGTATGACAAACCTAAGGTGTCCCATATGAGTACCAAAGTTTGTATTGAAACTAAAAATAAAAACAAACCTACCTAATGAGTCCCTATGTACACACATCATGAAGATGTTCGGTGCACGAGTGATTTTACAAAAGAGTGTTGCACCACCCAAAGCATTCATCATACCACCTATTTTAGGGATTTGGTGCCTAATAACACCTATTTTGGGCACCAACAAAGCACAAGGATTTAAGCTCTTGCGAACCAAACCCTCATCCAACAACTCCTTTTCTTGAGGAATAAACTCAAGCCTAAGAGGTGTGGCAATGCTAACAAGTGTCTTTTTACAAAGGAGAAAATGTGGAGGTTGTTTAAGAGGGGAAATTTCTTTAATATTTGTCTTTATTTCAAAATGTCTTTCCTTCTTAGCTAACCTCTTGGAGGAGACACTTACCTCCTTACACTCCTCCTTAACCATTAAAGGTTTTCCTTCTTCTTGGGGCTAGATTTCTTCACTAGATTCTTCCCCTTTTGCTTCTTCACTTTCACTAGAGGAAGGTGAAGTATTAGCCTCATCTTGGCTACTATAAATGTCTTGGCTCCTCATAATCATGGTTTTCTTGATGGAGCATTGAGAAGTAATGTGTCCTCTTCCAAGACATTTAAAGCACTTTATGGAGCTAGTCTTTTCTTGCATACTAGCCTTATGGGGTTGCTTTTCTATTGTCTTCCCCTTATCATCATTGGGCTTAGAAGGTGCTGCCCCTAAGATGCCTAGACCTTGGTCTTTCTTTGGATAAGAATGATAGCCATAAGATTTTAAAGTAGCATTTCTTTTAAGTTTTTGCTCTACCCTTATTTCCCAATCTAAGTAAGCCTCTACATTGTCCTTCCCATGGAAGTATGAGAGTTTAATGTTAACCTCTTGAGGCTTTCTTTCATTTTCTCTCCTATGGGAGTGAGGTCTAAGATGTGACCTATGCCTTCCTTCATAATAGTCACAAAGTTCTTCACTTAGGCTCGTGCAAGAGTTATGACTACTATAGGAGACATGTTTTTCTCTTTTCATTTCTTTCCTTATTTTTCATCTTTCTTCCTCTCTTATTTTCTCTCTTTCATCTTGACTTATTTCTTCCACTCTTTTTTTCCTTTTTCTTTTCTCTCTTGTTTTTCTTTCCACAACTTAAGGGATCTCAACTCATCTAATATCTTATACAAGGGGTCCTTAGGAGTAGAATCCTCACTATTAACACTAGATGAAGAATGAAGACTCATGTTGGTTCCCAAGTTATGGTTCTTTCTTGTTGGGGGTTTGAAAATAAAAGGTAAAAGAAACTATGGTTGAAACTAGCCAAAATAAACACTAAAAGAGGTGTGAAAGATAAGGTAAAAACTAATTGGTAAAAGGTAAGCTATCTAGGCAGTTTGACAATGGAGGGTAAAGGAAATAAGCTATGAAAATAAGCAAGAAATTAAAGTGCAAGAAATGCAAACTAGGCGGATCCTAAGAGTGTTTAGATGACCTCATTTAAGGTTCCCAACAAAACACTCACTATCCTAAGGGGAAATTGCCTAAAATTATTACACACAAATGGAAGTAGGGTGACCTTGCAGAGGCTCCCAACTTACTTCCAATGAAAGGCCTTTTTGTTACAAAATTTGAAAGCAAAGCAAATTGCCAATTACAAAATTACAAAGAAAAAAAGTCCTCAATTGTGGTGGTTATTCACTCTTTAGTGTTTCACTCAATTTGGAGTGCTTCTTAGTCCAATAGCTCTTAAGATGGTTGGCCCCTTGCTTCTTGACTCAAATTCTTCAAGATATGGCACCAATCCTCCTTTCCAATTCCCTATATGGCAACTCACAAGCAAGGAAACAAAGAGACAACAATAACCAAAGACCAAAAAAAAATGAAATGAAATCTAAACCAATAGACTTTTAACAAGACAAATTTTCAAGGATTATTCAACAATTAAAGCAATGAAAGCACAAAAAAGCAAGCTAGGACTCAAAGAGAAACCTAGAATGGCTCTAGAGTAGAGTAGAAAAACTCTAAAAAAAAAAGACTCAAGAAATCTCTAGTTTTGGCACTTGTTTTCACAATAATTTTCAATTGAAATTTCAGAACTAGGATTGGTATAAAATAGGCACCAATTATAGAACAAATTTTGAGCCAAAACAACAAGCACAATTTCCTTTCACTTTTTTTTTCCTGGACACTGATTTTTCTGCCAAATTGTGTGATTTTTCTTATTTTTTCCTTTAATCCAAATCGCTTGGTTCTTTTTTTATAATTTGGGTCCAGATGTCTAGAAAATTCAGTAAACCTTTCAGCTCAAAAAACGTAGTGACCAATTCCCAGTAATTTATACAAGTTTGTATGTTCAAGCTGCCAGCACCAGCGATTTCAACCTAGAAATCAAGAGTAGTGTTTATGTTGCTTAAGGCTTGGATAGTTACAATTTGTGTTTGCTTATGCTCAGTTATCTTGAATAACACAATTCAAGAGAGCCTAAGACTTATTTGATTCACAAATCCAGCCACAACTCAGCACCACAACTCAACTTCATCATAGGCATCATGTAGGAATCTTAGAAAACAAAAAAGAGTTCAACAACAAGACTACTTCTAGGAATTGATTTAGAACATGTTATGAACTAAATAACATGCATGAATTAGACTCAAAATTCAAAATATAGGCTAAGAATGACAATAATACATGAACAAATGTATCTAGAATTCAATAAACAAAATAAAAATTCAACACAAACTTAGAACATAATGTGACAATTACTATGACTAAACATGACTCTAAGACAACATGGATTAAGTGATTTACACTTAGATTTTTGTGTTTTTTTTAATCAATATTTTGGAAGAACATTTAGATCTAAGGTTCAGCACAAGAATATTATGAATGAAAAATGATAGAACCAAAAATCAACACAAAAACAAGATTCAAGAGTAGATCTACAAAATTTGAACCATAGAAATGCAAGAACAAGTGTAGATCTAAGATTTAATCGGTTTATTTTTTTTAATCTACTCTAAACAGCACCAAACAACAACACAATGGAGGATATGCATGGAGAATAAGATGAAGAACAAGGAATTAAAGAGAATTCACCGAACAAAAAGATAGAGGAAGCAAAAGAACATCACCTAGATGAAGATGCTCTTGATACCACATGATGTAAGCTCCATTTGAGCTTGTAGGCCTAGGATCTTATTCATAAATGGATTCCTTTGCTTCTTGGAAGATGAATGGCAGTGGAATGGAGAAGGAAGAGAGAGAGGAGACGCCACTTCAAGGAGAAGATGAGTCTAGAAGAAGCTCACCACCATAGGAGGCCATGGATAAGAGCTTGGAGGAAAAAGGAGATGAATGAAGGGAGAGGGAGAGAAGAGCACGAAATTTTGTGCTCTAAATGAGCTCTGAAATCTGAAGTTTAATATTCAAATGATCAAAGTTAAAAAAAATGCACACACATGAACTCTATTTATAGCCTAAGTGTCACACAAAATTGGAGGGAAATTTGAATTTCAATCACTTGAATTTGAAATTGAATTTGTGGAGCCAAAATTTGGAGCCAAAATTTCACTAATTATGATTAGTGAATTTTAGTTATGGTTCAGCCCACTAATCCAAGATCAATTCCAAGATTCTCCACTAAGTGTGCTTAGGTGTCATGAGACATGTAAAGCATGAAGGACATGCACAAAGCGTGACTATATGATGTGGCAATGAGATGTAGTAAGCAAATGCTCACCTCTCCCTCTAAAATTTAATTGGATTGGGCTTCTACCAATTCAATTAAATTTATTTCCCAACACACATCAAATATTCACTTAGTGCATGTGAAATTACAAAACTACCCCTAATACAAAAACTAGTCTAGGTGCCCTAAAATACAAGGGCTGTAAAATCCTATATTTCTAGGGTACCCTACCTACATTATGGAGCCCTAAATACAAGGCCCAAAAATAATGAAACCTTAATCTAATATTTACAAAGATAAGTGGGCTCGTACTTAGCCCATGGGCCCGAAATCTACCCTAAGGCTCATAAGAACCCTAGGGCCTTCTCTTGCATCTTTGGCCCAATCTACTTGGAGTTTTCTATCCAATGCCCTTGCGGGGTAGGATTGCATCACCGATGGTGATCAATGGTGATGGGCGTGGCATCTGGTCTATCTACCGGCACCATGTGCACCAAAGTGTGACATGCGTAAACTGACATGCATGTCTCCCGACATAGCCATACTCTTTCTATTTTCCTAATACGCCAAACTCGTAGGGGGCGCGACTCCCTTGACATCTCTTGACCCTAAAATTTGTTGGTTGTAGGGTGATTTTCCCGCTCCTCAAATGTCACAAGCAACACACAAAGCAAACAACTTACATAACCATAGCGTATGGTTTTTTCTAGGCAAACAACACTCTTGATGCCCTAGAGCACATAACTATCACACTTGACATAAATGACTATAGTACTTGACAATATTTTTGTTCTATTTTTTGCTATGCCTAAGAATACTATTAATCTTACAAACGAAATATCTTTTACTTAAATATTTAATTGATCATCTTTATTCACATTTATTGTAAATAAATATTGCATAAGTTAAACAATTTTTGTATTTCCTAAATTCTATAGGTTTTGTAAAGAAAATGTAAAAATGACAATATATTTGCAATTAATAGTAATAATAATGAAGATTATGCTAATAATATGATGAGAATATGTTACCTCTATTATGTAAAATTTGTCCAAGTTATGAAGCTTATATAAATTTCGATGAACTTGTCTCAAATGGAAAGAAGAGTACATTCAAAAGTAACCAATATGTGAAAAAAAATTCAAGAAGTTGAATGGGCTATCAAAGGAATTTGTTTCAATAGAAATTGATGTTTTCGAAGACTCTATTTGAGGCATGTAAGGTTGAAAAGTGTTATGAAACAAGATCGTTTCGAAATTCAAAATATCATTTGAAACGATATGGAAGAAGTTATACAAAGTTATTAAATAACGTTAGATCAATATATTTAGGAATGCTATTGCACACGTGTCAAAATCATAGAATTCGACTATTAGTATTAGAAGTTTATAAATAAGACCTTTGACTGCCAATCTTCGGTGGATTGAATCATCATCACTTAACAACTTAAACACTGGCAACACCACACATCAAAATTGGCTACTGGTTCAAAAAGTCATCGTGTATGTATTCATTCTCACCTTTTATGAATTTATATTGCTTTATTTTACTGCATCTTTCTAAACTCTTTACTTTTTCCAATCACTATTTCTTCTCGAGACCTTTACTTTTCCAATCTCTACTTCTAGTTACTATTGGAATTACTATCGAAATTAACTTTAGAATTGAAAACACTATTATAAAATCTATTTAGAAATTATATTACAAACCACTATATGATACACTTGTAATGATCCATAGATATCTTCATTGAAGTTATTGTTAGGTTTGGACGACCACTCATCGCATCTACCTTAGGTTTTGATGAATAACATTAAGTATAAATTATTGATGTTCTGATATTTTAAGACATACAAAGTATGTTTGGATACTTTCAAACCATTCTCAATGAGCTAAGATCCTTAGGCAGAAGATAATTATGATCATATTGACAAAATTTTGAGAAATTTTCCTAGAAAGTGGAGACCGCAGGTAACAACACTAAAAGCCTTAAAGAATATTGATTTTATGTCCCTTGAGGAACTTGTTGGTACCCTCAAGGTTCATGAACAAGAACTTTGGCAGAATAAAAGACCTAAATGAGAAAAGTCCTTGGCTCTCAGCAATTAGAAGAATAAGAAGGCGTCATCATCCAAAGAACAAGTCTCTAGAAGTTCATCCAAAGCTCCTAAAGTTGATGATGATTTTGAGGAAGACTCTTATTGAGATAAGCTCACCTTTATTTCAAGAAAGATCCACAAAATATGGAGAAGAGAAGGTGTCTCCAAGTGGAAAAATTCATTAAGAAGAATACCCAAAGAAAAGAAAGATAAAGACAAAAGCTCCATAATTTGCTACAAATGCAAAAAGCCTAGAAACTTCAAATCTGAATGCCCAGAACTGGAGAAGGCTTTGTTGGTTCAAGTGGCCTCGGAATAATTAAGAAGGGAGGGGTTGAATTAATTATGAAAGTGTCTTGACTAATTAAAATTTATCCTTCTTAATGTTACTAGAATCAATTAGGCTTTACTACTAAGTTATGAGAAAGTAAAGAACAGAAACAATAACTTAGACAAAAGTAAAGCCAAAATAAAAAGTGCACAGTGGAAAAGTAAAGAGTGTAGGGAAGAAGAAAGCAAACACAATATTTATACTGGTTTGGCCACAACCCGTGCCTACGTCCAGTCCTCAAGCAACCCACGGTTCTTGAGATTTCCAATAACCTTGTAAAATCCTTTACAAGCAAAGATCCACAAGGGATGTACCCTCCTTTGTTCTCTTTGAACAACCAAGTAGATGTACCCTCTACTTGAAGTGAACCACAAAGGATGTACCCTCCCTTGTGTTCACTATTACAACCAAGAAGCTACCCACTTCTTACACAGAATTCTCAGACGGTTAGTTCTTTGAATTTAGTGTTTGGGCAAAGAATTCTCAGATGGTTAGTTCTTTGAATTCTTTGTTTAGGGAATCAAAAGAATTCTCAGACGGTTAGTTCTTTGAATTCTTTTGGCAAAAGGGAGAAGGAATGAAGAAGAAGAATAACACAAGTTTTTGGCCAATGAACTTTTCTTGAATAAAGAAAGTATTGAACAACAACTCTTAGAAGAATACTTTGAATGAATGAAAGAAATCTATTTTTGATTGAAAGGAATCTGAAAGTTCTCTCTTTTAAAATTCGTGCCATGGTCACATATTTATAGTTATTTGATGACTCAAGTTAAAGTTTGTGACTCTTGGAAATTTCGTTAAAACTAGTCACTTTAAAAGTTGTGACTCCGTTGAAAACTAGTCACTTTAAAAGTTGTGACTCTTTTTGAAAACTAGTCACTTTAAAAGTTGTAACTCTTTAAAAAATCTTCAAAAACTAGTCACTTTAAGAATTGTGACTTTTGGTAATTTAATTTTCAAAATAAGTCATTGGTAATCGATTACCATTGTAGTGTAATCGATTACACATCAACAGATGTGACTCTTCATGTTTAAATTTGAAAACCAACATTTATAAACACTGGTAATCGATAACATATATTGTGTAATCGATTACACAAGTTTGAAAATGTTTTATCACAAGTTGTGACTCTTGAAATTTGAAATTCTACTTTCAAAAACATTAGTAATCGATTACATGCCCATGGTAATCGATTACTACTTTGTAAAACAGTTATAAAATTGTTTAGGCTTTTGGTAATCGATTACCAGAGAGTAAAAACTCTGGTAAAAGATTTTTCTTTGAAAAATTCTTTTGGACAAATTGTGCTATTCAATCTTTTCTTTTGAAAAAATCTTTTTATACTTATCTTGATGTTTTTCTTGAAGTTCTTGCATATCTTGAGTCTTCTCTTGAATCTTGATTGAACGAATCTTTGATTCTTGACTTGAGTCTTTGGCATCATCAAAATAAACTTGGAAAGCTTTGCTTCCACAGTGTCGCAACCTACCCTTCGGCGGGAGGGCGACGCGTGACTCGCGGGATGCGTGTTCCACGAAAGGAATACGTGCGGAGTCGCCACCAACGTTTATTTGAGGAAAACGTCGGAAAAACCGGAAAAGACGCGATCTACGAACTTTTAAGTGAAAGGCTCGGGAGTTGTATTTACGCACGGGGAAGGTATTATCACCCCACACGTCCGTCCCAAGGGACGACAGCCTTTAATCGAATGTGCAAACATGACTTTGATTTTTTATGTTCCCTTTTTATGTCTTTATATCCTTTATACCCTTTTTATATTTTTTCTCTTTTTGTGGTCGACAAGGGTGTTTCCCTTTGCTCCTACGTATTCCTCAATTGCGATGAGGAAATCAGACCTACGTAGTTCTTTCTTATGCGTGAATCAAGTGATTCGTTTTTACTTGAAAGGTGATCATTTTAAGGCGTTGGACCTTAAAAATGACCCATTTTACTTAGTAAGAATTTGAAATGATAAACTTTCAAAAACCTATTTTTGTGGACGAGCTTGACTAGGCGAGTTGATTTTAGCCTTAGTTTCACTTTAGTTATTAGTCAATTCAATTAAGAATGAGAAATCCCAAAGAGAAAACGTGCGATTGATTTTCCGCTTTATTTTACTAAAAGACATTTTTTGATTATTATATTATTATTTTACCTCTTTTTTTATTTCCAACGTGGTTACGGCACGACCGAACGGTCGGAATTCATTTTAACCGAAGTTAACGGATAATACAATTCAAACGATCGGTGGAAATTTATTTTATTTTTAAGTTAAGCGAGAAATGACTTAAATAAAATGGCTTAAGCACGTCAAAAGGGGTACGGAAAGTAAATGAAAACGAGAAGGAAAATACACGAAACACAATGTGGACCACCACGGGTACATAGAATGAATCGAAAAGCTTGGTTCGAGGTACTTACCCGTTGAAGACCGAAGAACGATGAAGAACGAATGAAGAACGTCGAAGAACGGTCGAAAACCTTCACGAAATCACTCACGGAAACGCTACGGAAACGTTACGGAAGCACCTCGGCTTGGATTTTCTTCACGGAAACAATTTTTTCTAAGCAAATTCGAAAGAGAGAGAAGTGCCTAAGGGGCTGAACCCTTTTCCACTTCACTTCTCCCCCTATTTATAGAAAATTGGGGGAGAAGCTTGCCACCCAGCTCACCCAGGCGAGCTCAGCTTGCCCAGGCGAGCAGGGTTGCTTCCTCCAGAAGCAACAACCTTCTAGAGGAATCTTCTGGAGGGCCCAAGTGGGCCTGGTTGCTATTCGCACCCCCATTTTTACTAAGTACACCCCCTTGCCTTTTTTTGGTGATTCTTTTTTTGTAAAGTTACGGAAACTTACGAATTTCGTAACGATACTTGTTTTCTTTCCGTAATGTTACGGAACCTTGCGGATTACATAATCATCCCCTTTTTGACTTACAGAATGTTACATAACCTCACTAATTGTGCAACGATGCTTCTATTTGATTTCCGGTGTGTCACGGAACCTTACGAATTGTGCATCAATATTTTCTTTTGTTTTCCGTCATGTCCCAGAATTTCACAAATTGCCAAATGATGGGTGCCAGGCACCTCACAAGGACCAAACAAAAGTTGCATGTCATCAAGCAAAGGTCCCCGAACGAAATTAGGGTATGACAGTTGCCCCTCTTTACTTGTCTTTTATTGGAGATAAAAGGAAAGTAAAGATAAGACACTAATTTCGTTCCTCTCGGTTGACGAGAGTCGCGGGTGACCATAAAATCTCCGCATGCAAGTGACTTGTTGTTCCCGGGGGAACAAAAGGTGCAGAAGACGATGTCAGTCTCTGCATGCTATCAAGCGTTCTGTCTTACAGATAGCAAAAGAATGTTTATACGGATAACCACTCGGGTATTTCCGCTCGTCAGCGTGACTCAAAAGTCAGTATGACAGATCTTGTGAGCGCGGAAGATGACGTAAATCTCCGCGTGTCAACGGGCTTGTCGGCCGCGATTGACGAAGGGCGCAGAATGACCATAATTTGTCTCTGCGTGCCATCAGACACAACTGTGTCTAAATGGAAAAAGGTGTGCGGAATGACCATAATTTGTCTCCGCATGTCATCGGGCCCGCCGCCTATGGATGACAAAAGGGCGCAGAATGACCATAATTTGTCTTTGCTTGCCATCGGACACGACTGTGTCTGAATGGCAAAAGGGGTGTGCGGAATGACCATAATTTGTCTCCGCATGTCATCGGGCCCGCCGCCTCTGGATGACAAAAGGGTGCAGAATGACCATAATTTGTCTCTGTGTGCCATCGTACACGAATGTGTCTGAATGGCAAAAAGGTGTGCGGAATGACCATAATTTGTCTCCGCATGTCATCGGGCCCGCCGCCTCTGGATGACAAAAGGGTGCAGAATGACCATAATTTGTCTCTGCGTGCCATCGGACACGACTGTGTCTGAATGGCAAAAAGGTGTGCGGAATGACCATAATTTGTCTCCGCATGTCATCGGGCCCGCCGCCTCTGGATGACAAAAGGGTGCAGAATGACCATAATTTGTCTCTGTGTGCCATCGGACACGACTGTGTCTGAATGGCAAAAAGGTGTGCGGAATGACCATAATTTGTCTCCGCATGTCACATGACCTCAGGGTCAGTATGACAGAGATTGTGGGGTGGTCGACAAAAGCAAGGATCTTGCTCCTACGTATCCTCCAATGAGGAACTCAGACCTACGTAGTTCTAGATAACTTGTGAGACTTGAAAAAGTCTCCACCGGAAGATGCTGACATCTCCGGAAAGGGCACAGATGACCACATTGGCCTCTACTCATCAATCACACTTGGGGTCACTGAATGACGAGGTGCGGATAACCGTAAGGCGTCTCTGCGGGCTACTAGCTCTTGGGTCATGGTAACAAAAAGCGGTGTGGTCGACAAAAGCGAGGCTCTTGCTCCTACGTATCCTCCAATGAGGAACTCAGACCTACGTAGTTCTGGAGAACTTGTGAGACTTGAAAAAGTCTCGGTGTTTTCTTCACTGAAATGCAACACATGCTTTAGTAAAGAGACAAATATTCCAACTGATTAGAGCAGCATATGCTTTATTGAGTGAAAAACAATGCGTTTATCGGGGAAGGAGAGTCTGCTGATGAAACCCCCCCATAACCATAAATGAGATTTTGGATGTTAGCATTTCGTTTCTAAATGACCATTTAGAGGAAACACTGGGTTCAACAAAAATAGAAGAAAATCACTCAGAGTGTATCAACCTCGCACAGGTAAGTGTTTCATCCTAATTCCGAACCATAGATATGTCACGACTTGACTTTGCGAATTATTTCCTATCAAATCAAAAATTACATGCATGATCACAGATCAATAGGACTTCCCTTGGGAATGGGTTCTTTTGGTGGGTTTTTTTGGCTTTTGTGTGTTTTTGGCCTTTTCCTTTTATGTTTCTGTTTTGCGCGAGGTGAACAAGTCACCGACGCACAGGATTTTGGTTGGTAATCAAAGGGAGAAGACCACTTTTAGGTCGTGGTTTCCTTTCCCTTTTTTTTTGTTCATTTGGTGACAATTTTGTATTGTACAGATATTGTCCGGTCCAAAGACCTTTCTGCACATTTCTTCTGATTTCTTTCGATCCTTGATCAGGAGCTTTCTTTCCTTCCTTTTACTTTCTCCCACTCTTTGGTTGGGAGTTTTCTTTCTTTTCTTTTCGCTTTCTCCCACTCTTTGATTGGGAATTTCCTTTCCTCTCTTTTTTCCTTTGATTGGAAATTTTCCTTCTCTCTTTTTTTTTTTGCTTTCTCTTTGATTGGAAATTTTCCTTCTCTTTTTTTTTTCTTTGATTGGAAATTTTCCTTCTCTTCTTTTTTGCTTCCGAGGGTAAGGATTGACATTCTCACCCTGGGTCAAGGTTTATGGTGAGTTAGGATTTTGGCTCAAAGCTTGTAGAATGGCCAGACATGATACATGTCAGGGTTTGGTTTGGTTCAAGGGTAAAAAGGATGCCCCACATTATTTCCATGACACAAATGCAAAAATGATGATTTGGAAACTTTATGCAAAACTGGTCATGCATGCACCTATGTGGACACTCAAGTGTCAAATTTTTATGGTCATGTGATGCTAGGGCTCAGGATTCATTCCCTCTATTTTAGTCAACCCAATGTTTCCAAAATATGTTCTTTTATCCATTTGTGCATTCATCCGAGTCCATTTTGGGCGTCCGGGGAAATTTCACAGCGTTCACCCTTCGGGTGTACACACATTTTTTTCAAAAACCAGCTATGATCGGTGAATTTCCCAAAGAAGAGTTGGAAGTCATCTCATTTCAAAAGCATGTCGGTTTTTCAGCTAAACAACTTATTTTTCTTTTATTTTTCCTCTCTTTTTTCTTACTTGCTCTCTTTTTCCCTTACTTGCTCTCTTCTTTTCTTATTTGCTCTCTTTTTCATTTTTTTTATTTTTATTTTTATCATGATTTTTGTTTGTTTTATTATTATTATTTTTTTTGACGATGTTCCTAAACGAAGAACTCTACATGGTTCCAGAATTTCAAACATCATTGATAGTAATGATATAAACACTAACGCAACAATCCAAACAAAAATGTATGCGCTGTACAAATGACAATCGAAACAACAAAAACAAACATTAGTCTCTCAAGTCAAAACATAACATAAAAATGATAAAAGAAATATGAAAGAAAACATGAATCTGGGGATCTCCCAGTCATGTAGCTCCTCTCCCTCCCAAGAAGTCAAGCAAATCGGCCATCTCCTTGTCCTCGTGGGCCTCCTCTCCATCGCCGGGAGCTTCTGGGGGCGCCTCTCCTGCTTGGGCCTCGGGCCAATCCCCGGGCCATGCGACCTCTGCCCTGAACTGGTCTGGAGTAGGGCATGAAAAAGAAGCGAAGCCCTGGCTCTGCATGCTAAGGCTCAGCTGGTACAGACAATCATGGGTCTATACATGTGCCCGGTGGTTGGCCGCCTGCTGGCGAACCAAATGCCGTAAATACTGCTCCATGTCAAATGACCCAGCCGGGCCAGCCTGATGAGGTGGTGGTGGCGCGCCCGTGGCCTGTGGAGCATCCCCCTGAGCCTGTCTCTGGGTGCAGTACTTCTCAATAAAAGCCCGGGTGATGGGCGGCCGAATCACCTTGGTAGGTGTAACGGGGACTCCAAACGACTGGCAGAGTCCTGTGATCAGCGCGGGAAATCCCAGGGCCCTGTTGGACTTATCTGGATCCAAAGGGTGCCTGGTAGGCACCATACCTGCAAAAATATAGATGGCATCAACGATTAACTGAGCCACATAGATGCTCATCCACGTCAGGATGGTGTACACCAGCTGACACTTCGGCAGGGGGAGGTCGGAATTATGATCGGTGGGCAGGATGTTGCTGAGCAGCAAAGTCATCCATATCTGAGTCAGGGTGGTCATGTTGGTGCGCATGATCCGTACCCGTCTCCCAGCAGCAGTCCGGGCGAAATCTTGCCCTGATATACATAGCAACTGGGCGATGGCCTCCTCATCGAACCCATCAGACCGGTTCCTCCTCCGGCCATACTCGCACTCTTGGCCCTCTTCCAGCACTAACGGATATCCCAGGAGCTGGCCGATAGCATCTGCATCAAACGGGATCCACTGACCCCTCACCCAGGACCTCATGTCACGCACGCCCTCTTCTGTTGGCCAAGCATTGGCATAAAATTCGAGGACTATTTCTGGATCGAACTTGGCCATGGGGGTAACCAGTGATGCCCATCGCCGGCGACCTATTTCTTCCTGGAAATCGGTATACTCATCGTCCCTGAGTTGGACGCGTCGCTCCCAGAGAAATGACCATCCCTTGATGGCCTCGAAGCGCTGCTGGTGTACAGCGCTCCTAAAGCGGTGACTGTCATACTCAGGAGCGGAACTAGTTCCTTCGGCCGCCTTATCCTTCCTGGACCTCTTTGAGGCGAGCTTCCTCGGGGCCATTTCCTGCGAAGGCAAACATTTGGAAAGTTAGTTTTACCAAGAAATGCTACTCTTAAAACAAAAATGGCATACAACCTCCTCCAATAAACACAAACATCAATGTAAATTTAGAGCAAACTCATGCACATACTTCCTTACAAACATTCACTCGCACAAGATATTCTTCTAACTAAGAAAAATGCACCCATGCACAATCAAGACACCTTCGTTACCTAGATCACTTATATGTACTTCCAAGGCGTATTTGCTACCTACATCACATGCATTTCCTTTGCTAAATTTACATACATGCATACTCAAAGCACTTTGGCTATCAAAAATTGCATACGTGCACATTCTGGTATTTCTAATACCTATACATACACAAACTTCATGATGAATCTTGGCTACCTACACAATAAGGTGCTACATTTCATGCTTTATTCAAGTGTTTTTGCTACCTAAAGCCACATGCAAATTCAAGTATATTTTCTTTTGTCGACTAAAATGGCATTCAAATTAAAAAGTATCTCTGTAAGGTATTTTCTTTACATAAAAATGCAACATATATATATTTTGTGAGACATTTTGACTACCAAAAATTACATGTACATACATCCAAGTATTTTGCTACCACGCCCCAAAGTGTAAATTGCCAAAGGTATTTTGCTACCTATTCTAAACCTACACATTTATGATGAACAAAATTCCTAAACATCTAGGCGTAGGGAAATTATTGTAGCGTGGCTCATAGCTGATTGCTGGCCAAAAAGGGTAACTTTACCCAATATGCACCCACTCTTGTGTTCTCTTGCATAAAAAACTTTGGTTCCTAGGCCTAGTATATATGGGGCAATTACTCCAGCCCTTTCGAAACTGAATCCATGTCCCAAAAAATAGAAAATATGTGCAAACCAAATTGCCCCATGGGTTGTTTCCCTACGAAAATCACGCGCTAATGCCATTGAGGCATTTCACCGAACACTTGGTGGGCGCGCGTTTAGGCATCAATAGCAAGAGAACGGGGACAATGTGGCATGTCCCATTGCTTCAAAATGCATTATAGGCCTAGGGCCATCTCATACAAACCCCCAATTCAACCCAATCAAGCAAGAAAACAAACCAAAATTGCCCCACATATTTGAGCACATTCCCACAATTTAGAGCACCAAAAGGAGATCAAAATACACCAATGAAAAGCTAGAAAGCTTAAGGATGGAATACTTACTTGTTGGTGATGAATAAAAGCGCGAAACGGAATCGAAGAATGCGAAAAGTAGAGATCCTAGGGCTGCAAACTCGTAAATTCCGTGGGTATGGCTTTTGAAAGGGGGGAAAAGAAGTTTTTGAATGCAAAAACGTCCCCCCTTTCGTCACTTTTATATTTTGGTGCAGGGGTTGCTCGCCCAGGCGAGCTCAGCTCGCCCAAGCGAGCTAACCTGCACCCTTTTTTTTTTTTTTTGAGAGGAACATTAACCATGTCCCCTCCTTCCTTATGGGTTAGCTTTTTGCCTATTTGAGCCTACTTAAGTTAGAATTAGGCGTTAATTACTAAAAAAACAAACAATAGTAGTAAAATACTGCGAATTCAAAGGATACTGGGCTACCTTGCGCGACGTTCTCTGCTTGTTTAGCGCAAAGAAGGGGCAACGATCGGTCGGTCGTGACCCCATCCCTACTTGCATCCGTCCCTATGTACCTGCAAGTAAGAAACAACAAGGTGTGGTAAATCTTGACCGCGTCGTTGTCTTACCTTGATTTGTTTCTGCTGTTCATGTTTTGTCCCTACCCCAGAAGGTAGCTCAAGATGATCCTGCCCCTGTTTTACCACAACAATATGCATGCGTATGCGTATGCATGAATGTTTTCAAACGCAGCAAATTTTAGTGAAAGTTGGTTTAGGTTCAATTTTAATTAAGCGCTTGGGGCATCCCATGAACTGAGCAGAAGGGCTCAGGTGATCACAAATTAACGCAAGGTTTGAAACCAACGTGAGGACTAAAGCCTCGAATCCACGTTCATTTCTTTAAAAGATTGTAACGAGAGATACTGTAGACGGGGAATACCTGGGGGAAATTCAGAAAACACATAAAGATAAAGAACATGCAACGACATCCTTAATTGCCCCAGATTCTAAGCATAATATCGCTTGACGACCTCAGAATTCACGGGTGAAGGTAGCTCTTCGCCATCCATGTTGGTAAGCACCAGGGCTCCTCCGGAATAATCCCTCTTCACAACAAAAGGCCCTTCGTAGTTTGGGGCCCATTTTCCTCGATTGTCCTTGAAAGCATGGGGCATTTTCTTTAGCACAAGGTCTCCCTCATGGAACTTGCGCAAGCGTACCTTCTTGTCGAATGCACTCTTCATTCTTTGCTGGTACAAGCGCCCATGACTCATGGCCGTTAAGCGCTTACCCTCAATGAGGTTGAGCTGGTCATAGCGCGTTTGAGCCCACTCTGATTCCTTTAATCCGGATTCTGCCAAGATCCTTAATGACGGGACTTCTACCTCAAACGGTAACACAGCCTCCATCCCATATACCAATGAGAACGGCGTTGCCCCAGTTGACGTTCGCACTGAAGTTCGGTAACCGTGTAACGCGAACGGGAGCATTTCGTGCCAATCTCTGTATGACACGGTCATCTTTTGGATAATCTTTTTGATATTCTTATTGGTCGCTTCCACGGCTCCATTCATCTTTGGCTGGTAGGGTGTGGAATTGTGATGCTGGATTTTAAACTCCTCGCACATTTCCCCCATCATCTTGTTATTCAGGTTGGTGCCGTTGTCCGTGATAATCTTCCTTGGCAAACCATATCAGCAGATGATCTCTTTCTTAATGAACCTGACCACTACAACCCTCGTGACATTGGTGTAGGAGGCCGCCTCGACCCACTTGGTAAAATAATCTATCGCTACGAGGATGAAGCGATGACCATTCGAGGCCTTGGGCTCAATGGCCCCAATGACATCTATCCCCCACATGGAGAAAGGCCAAGGGGCGGACATGACATTCAGAGGATGCAGTGGAGCATTGACATTGTCTGCGAACTCTTGACATTTGTGGCATTTCCTTACATGGACACAACAATCACTTTCCATGGTAAGCCAGTAATAACCTGTTCTTAGGATCTTCCTGGCCATAGCATGCCCATTGGCGTGCATTCCAAACGAGCCCTCATGGACTTCCTCGATCATGTGATTCGCCTCCCTGGCATCCACACACCGCAGGAGTGTCATGTCGTGGTTTCTCTTATACAGTATGCTTCCGCTCATGAAGAAACCGGCCGCCAACCTTCTCAATGTCCTCTTATCATTGTCGGCAATCTCTGGCGGGTATTCTTTGCTTACGACATATCGCTTGATGTCGAAATACCAAGGCTTACCATCCTGTTCCTCTTCTACTTGGCAGCAATGTGCGGGTTTGCCACGACACCAAAATTCAATGTAGGGTAGATACCCGTGCGGTGTTAGCTAGAACATAGACGCCAAAGTAGCAAGCGCATCCGCCATTTGATTTTCCTCGCGGGGAACATGATGGAAAGAGATCTCATCAAAGGTTTTAGCCAATTCCTTGATATAGGCTTTGTAGGGTATCAGCTTGGGATCTCTAGTTTCCCATTCCCCTCTCAGCTGATGGATTACCAACGCTGAGTCGCCGTACACCTTGAGTAGTTTGACATTGGAGTCAACCGCTGCCTGGACGGCCAGGGCGCATGCTTCATATTCGGCCATGTTGTTGGTGCAGTCGAATCCTAATCTGGCTGTGAAAGGCACGCATTGATTGTCCAGAGAGACCAATACTTCTCCAACGCCATGGCCTAGAATGTTTGACGCTCCGTCAAACCATACGGTCCATTTGTCCCGATCTTCGTCCAATTTTTCCTCAAACAAGGCCATGATATCCTCATCCGGGAATTCAGGATGCATGGGCTGATAGTCGTTAAGAGGTTGCTGAGCCAAATAATTTGCTAAGGCGCTTCCTTTTATTGCCTTTTGGGTGACGTAAACTATATCAAACTCGGATAGCAGGACTTGCCACCGGGCGATTCATCCTGTGAGAGCTGGCTTTTCAAAGATGTACTTAACCGGGTCCATTTTGGATATCAACCAGGTAGTATGGCTCAGCATGTACTGCCTTAGGCGATGGGATGCCCATACTAAAGTACAACACGTTCTTTCGAGCAAGGAGTAATTCATTTCACAGGTCGTGAACTTCTTACTTAGGTGGTAAACAACGCGCTCTTTCTTTCCGGATTCGTCATGTTGCCCCAGCATACACCCCATTGACTCGTCCAAGATTGTCATGTACAAAATGAGAGGCCTTCCAGGTACTGGCGGCATAAGCACAGGGGGATTCATAAGACACTTCTTGATCCTTCCAAAAGCCTCTTGGCAACCCTCGTTCCAGCGATCAGTTTGGTTTTTGCGTAAGAGCTTGAACAACGGCTCACAAATGGCGGTGAGCTGCGATATGAATCTGGCAATATAATTCAAGCGTCCTAGGAAACCTCGGACTTGCCTCTCAGTACGGGGTTCCGGCATCTCAAGGATGGCCTTCACCTTTTCGGGGTCTACCTCTATCCCTTTCTGGCTTACGATGAAACCAAGCAATTTCCCTGATTTGACCCCAAAGGTACACTTGGCGGGGTTCAACCTTAATTGATATTTCTTAAGCCTTTCGAACAACTTCCGCAGGTTGACAAGGTGTTCTTCTTCAGATTTAGATTTAGCAATTATGTCGTCCACGTAGACCTCGATCTCTTGATGCATCATATCATGGAACAAAGCTACCATGGCCCGTTGATAAGTTGCCCTGGCATTCTTGAGTCCAAAGGACATCACCTTGTAACAGAATGTTCCCCATAGGGTGACGAAGGTAGTCTTTTCCATATCCTCTGGCGCCATCTTTATCTGATTGTAACCGGAGAAACCGTCCATGAAGGAAAATAAAGCAAAATTGGCCGTATTATCTACGAGGATATCGATGTGTGGCAAAGGAAAATTGTCCTTGGGACTGGCCCGATTCAGGTCTCGATAATCCACACACATTCGTACTTTCCCATCTTTCTTAGGGACCGGTACAATGTTGGCAACCCATTCTGGATACCGAGCGACAGCCAGAAAACCAGCGTCAAATTGCTTCTTCACTTCTTCTTTTATCTTCAAGGATGTTTCGGGCTTCATCCTTCTCAGTTTCTGCTTTACCGGGGAACACTCGGGATTTAGAGGTAATCGGTGCTGTACAATGTCAGAACTCAAACTGGGCATATCTTGGTATGACCAAGCAAAGATGTCTTGGTAGTCTCTTAGCAGGATTATTAATTCTTCACGGATAGGTGCGGTTATACCTGTGCCTATCTTTACTTCCCTTTTTCCACTGCCAATTCCCAAGTCTACTAGTTCTATTTCTTCTTGATGAGGCCCCATTTCTTGGTCCTCATGGGCGACCATCCTTTCTAATTCTGGGGGAAGTCCCACATCCTCGTTCCCTTCATCTTCCGTTTCATTCGTTTCTTGCTCGAAGTTGATAGGCGGGTCCCATGTATTAGTACCTTCAGGGGACTCGTCATCGGATCTGCCGTTTCAGAAATAAAGAAGTAAACATGCAAATGGATGAGAATGGGTAGAGACGTAGGAACAGATGAAGAAAGATCCTTGTATTATAAATTAAAAAAAACAAAATACACAAAGCCTTAACCAAAAGAAAAACTCTAAAGCCTAGGCCCAACTATAGAGCTTTTAAAACCGTAAAGGTTTACATTATGCTCGCTGCGTAAATGTCGGGGCATTCCTCCACTCGCCAATTTCCCAGCTGGAAATCAGGAGGGCATGGTCGTACCAAATCCAATGTACTCGGAACATCATCTTCATATATCGCGACCACTTGACCTTCGTCTCCCAGACCCGCGCTTATAAAGCTTCTACTTATGTGGCAGGGCGGGCTTCCTTCACTTTCTTGTCTCAACCGTGAGCTTTGACCACCGCTCTTCCTTCCCGCGATGCTTCTCTTTATATCTGCCTGAGTGGGCTTATAGCCTAAACCATACTTCCCACAATTTCCTTTGGCATTTATCAGGCTAGTTACGCCGCCGTTGTCTTTGCCTAAACCCATTCCGGGTTCGTAACCATTCCCCAACATAACTCGGGCCATCATTACTGCTGCATCGGACAGGCAAGGCTGCCCAGAGAAGGAGTCCACGAAGGAAATGCTTACCACCTCAAAAGACTGGAAAGCGGTTTCTAATGACTCCTCTGCGGCTTCCACATAAGGCATAGAGGATGGGCAGCTCACCAAGATGTCTTCCTCACCTTATACGATGACCAGATGCCCTTCTACTACGAATTTCAACTTTTGGTGGAGTGTAGAGGGAACAACTCCCACTGAGTGGATCCACGGACGCCCCAACAGACAGCTGTAGGGGGGGTTAATATCCATTATTTGGAAAGTAACTTGACAGGTGTGAGGGCCTATCTGTACTGGGAGATCGATCTCTCCCCTAACCTCTCGGCGGGTGCCGTCGAAGGCATGAACCACCATTGAACTCGGCTTTAAGTGGGAGGCATTGAATGGTAATTTCTCCAAAGTGCTCTTAGGAATCACGTTTAAACTGGAACCATTATCGATGAGCACTTTGGCTACGATATGGTCCATACACTTGACTGATACGTGCAAAGCTTTATTATGCCCTCTCCCCTCGGCGGGGATTTCTTCTTCGGCGAAGGCGAGATAGTTGTTGGCGGTGATATTATTGACCAGCCCTCTGAAACCTTATACCGAGATGTCTTGGGCCACATGGGCCTCGTTCAAAACTTTTACTAGTAGAGCCCGATAAGGCTCGGAGCTCATGAGTAACTCCAACAGTGACACCCTGGCCGGAGTTTTGTTGAGCTGTTCGATAACCTTGAATTCGCTCTGCTGAATTATACGGAGGAACTCACTGGCTTCCTCTAGCGACACCTCCTTTTTACCATCCTTTTCCTCCGGAAGACCTTTCGCCGGAATATCTTTATTCGAAGCGTGGGGTGCTTCACCATCTTATTCCTCCACCACTTTTCCTTTCCCCTTGACATTCGCGGGTTGGACTGGTAGGTCCGGAGGCGCAAACACACGACCGCTACGGGTCACACCACTCAGTCCCGTGATATTTGTTACCTTAGCCGACAACGAGCTAACGTCGGTGGCTTCTTCTTCCTTCCCCCTCGGAGGTGTATATCTCCATGGGACTACGTGGCTATTTTGGTATGGGAAAGGAACAGGTTTAGCTGCTAAGGGGTGTCCGGGCTTTTGCGAAGCTGTGCCCTTGGTGAAGTATATCACCAAGGGTTTGGGCTTCGCAACACTGCTCCCATCCGTGGACTGCATGCATATATGCTGCTCCTCTCTTCCTTCACTGCTAACTTCCAGTCGACCTCTATCTATCATTTGCTGTAACAATTCCTCTACTCCCAAACACGTTTCGATGTCATGCAGCTCGCCGGAATGCAGTAAACAAGAATCCTCCTTACGCCCACTATGAGGAATCACACCTCCCTTTTGTAGGGCCTCAAAGATAAACCTCCTAGGGGTTGCCACATCCTTTAAAGGTTTAGACCTGCGCGGCCTATCGGACTCAACGGCGTTAACCGCTCCCCCTCCATGATTGGCGAGCGGGTTGGTTCTCACATTGGGCCGATCCTCTTGGAAAGTCAGCCATCCAGCATCTATCAAATGTTGGACCTTGTATTTAAGGGCCAAGCATTTTTCAATGGAATGCCCCGGGACACCCCCATGGTACTTGCAAGTTGCGTTAGGGTCATACCACTTTGGGAAAGGCGGTTGGAGGACCTTTCCGGGAGTTACCACGGCCAAATGGTTGGCGATGAGGGACGGCAAGAGGTCTTCGTACGTCATTGGGAGTGGGGTGAATTCTTGAAATGGCCTCGGAGGGAAGTTCCTTGTTGCGTTGGAATTACCGGCCGGGCGAGTTGTGTTCGGAGTTGGAACTTGGGGAGCTTCCCTCTGGGTGCGTGCCTTAGGCTGCACAGGTGCTGAACTAGAGGCGTTCCCGGTATGAGCCGAGAAGCTCGGGTGATGTTGCGCATACTGATGGGTACCATGAGGTGTCTGCGGGGGTTTGACCCACGCGGGCATTGAAGAGATGGCATGGGCATCTCCTTCCTTCCTTTTTACCCCCGTTGTCCCGATTCTTTTGGCATTCGCACTCGTGGAGGAAACGTAATCAAACTTTCCTCTTTTCAACCCTACCTCGATTCTTTCCCCGGCGAACACTAGGTCCGCGAAGCTGGACGACATGTAACCTACTAGCTTCTCATAGTAGAACACTGGCAGAGTGTCTACCATCATGGTGATCATCTCTCTCTCAACCATGGGAGGAGCCACTTGTGCCGCTAGGTCTCTCCACCGCTGTGCGTATTCTTTAAAGGTTTCGCCCTCTTTCTTGAACATATTCTGCAGCTGAGTGCGATCGGGAGCCATATCGAAATTATACTGATATTGCCTTAGGAAGGCAGTAATCAGATCCTTCCAAGTACAGATACGGGAAGCTTCCAAATTAGTGTACCAAACTACCGCGGCTCCAGCCAAGCTATGTTGAAAAAAGTGTATTAATAGCTTCTCATCCTTAGAGTGTGCGCCCATCTTGCGACAGTACATCTTGAGATGGTTTTTGGGACAAGTCGTCCCTTTATACTTGTCGAAGTCCGGTACTTTGAACTTTGGGGGGATAACAACATCGGGTACTAAGCAAAGATCCGTCATGTCTGCGAACGGATAGTCCCCAAATCCTTCCACGGCTCTCAATCTCTCCTCGAGGAGATCGAGCTTCCTCCTTTCTTCAATTGCCGGGGGCGGTCCTTCCGTGGACAAAACTATTGGTTGTGTCGTGATGTTGGGCTGAGGCAACGTGCTGGGTGCCGGTCCTTCGGGGATCGGGGGATAGAACTCGACATCCCTTCGAGCATAGTCTTGAGGGTCTTTGTGGACCTCATCGGGCTGTTGAGGAGGCTCTCTTTCAAGGACGGGAGAAGCAATATGGCCCGCATCGTCTTGCAGGATGGGTGGTGAGTAGTTGGGCGGCAATCCATAAGGGTAAGCCGCTCGGTTGTATCCCAGATGAGGGTTGCCATCGTGCCCCAGTGTGTCCCTTCCCCGTCCTACTATGTTTGAGGGAGGATGGTGCGCAGTTGCCAAGAGAGTTGGGTCTGCTTCGGCAGCCGAACTGACAGCGGCAGCGGTGGCCACGTTTTTCTCCATGAGCTGCCTCATTCCTAACATGGCCTCCATCATGGAAGCCATCTATTCTTTCAGAGCCGACATGTCGGCTTTCATCTGTTCCTGTGTCTCCTTTTGATCACCCATCATTCTAGATTTGGATCTGGTGCGATAGGGATGCCTTGTGGCGCGTTTAGTTATGGTGTTTTTCCCTAAAAAACCAAACGTGAGGAGTGGGTAAAGAAAGAAAGAATGCATGCTAGAGATAAAATGCAGGAGTGATTTGATTCGCACAAGCTTTTTTGGAGTAGAAACATGGGACCAACTCATTTTATTTTGGAAAGTCGTATCTAGTCAAGGTCTGAGAGACCATACAAGTTTCCTAGCGATTTCTAATTATGTGGGCCATTAAGTCTATCATATGCTGACAATAGCCGAGAAGCCCATGAATTTCTTCGGGGGCGGAGTAGGTGTCTGCCATCACCTTGGCCTTGGCTAACAATCGGGGAAGTTCTTGACTCCCGTTCAAGGTAAGAGCAAACCGATCCATCCACATGGTTGCCTCTTGGTGTAAAGAGTCGATCACCCTTCCGTAGTGATTCCATGATTCTTTTTTATTTGGCTATGTAAGTCTCGGATTTAGATGCATGTAAAAACTAAATTATTTTGTCATGTGAATGGTGTATAATGGTTTAAGATGTGTGTGTGTGTTTATTTAAGTGTTTGTGCATTGTTTGGTGAATATATATCACAAAAAATTTACTCTCGTTTTCATAATCAAATTAATGGAGATTTCATTTAAAAATTGAAATTACGCGTTTAAGTTAGTGATATTGTAGCGACGAGGCGAGTTGTTTCACAAGGCGTGTATCATGTCTTCAACAAAATGGACAATGATTGTAAGCACACACTAGTAGCCAAGGGTTCAATTCTTGCTAACAACAAAAATTTAGCAAAACTAAACTAAAAGCTACGAAGGTTGCTTTAGAACATAATCGAAAGGAGGCTCCTCGGGTGGACCTGGATGCCATAAATAAAAGGAAGCAGAAGAGGTTCGCCAAAGCTATCACTAATCAAGATCGAGGTGTGAATATATTTGGGATTACCGAAAAAGATAAAAAAGATTATGGTTGAGCAACGAAAGAAAAAGAAGACAAGGAAGCAATCACAAAAGGAGGAAGAAGAGAGGGAGCCACATGCAAGGGAGCACAGGACAAAGAAGAGACATACATAGCCAAATGCATCCACTCCTGTGCATCCAACAGTAGAAACATCAATACTACAAAGGCTAAAGAGGATGAGGGGTTTGTACAAATACCTCTCCAAAAGAGAAAGGCTACATCCCTGCCCGTCCCTATGCTAAAATGACCCAAAATCGTCCAACCAGCTCTAGCACTCAAAGAACTTGTCATTCCTAGACGCATTAAGACAAGGGCAACTAAAGCCAATCCCAAGTTTGGTGAGAAGGAGTGAAAATCTCTTTCACTAGGAACAAGGAGAGTCCAGCCTCATCTTCCTCAGATAGTGAATCTACTAATTGTTGGACTATTGGCAAGCGTACCAATGTCGTCGCAGCTTACAAATTTATAAAAAGAGATCATCTCCACAGGGACTTCAGTTATTCAATTCCTTCGGATAAAGGTTATCAGTTCAATAGTTATGTACAAATTTAATCGAGATATCATGGGTTTGTCTCACTAACAAAAAATAACTAAAGTAATGGAATAATGAAAATAGCAGAATTTAGTGCGTCAGAAACACGTAAGATTATGGAAACAATAATAACGAATTTAATTAATTCAAGAAAAATGTAGGATTGGATTTCATCATTCATTCCCTCGGTATCCTAATAAGATTAACATATATGAATCATTTTCTAACATTACTGATGCACACGTTAAGTTACCTCGAATTGATCCCTCGCGCTTGAGAATCCTAAGAATATTTACCGAATATCGATCCCTCGCATATGAAGTAAATATCCCAGCATTACAATCATAATCTTATGCTATTTGTAATCAAAATGTTATGCTCTATTCCTAGCAACGTAATGTAAAGAGAAAATTCATTCAATTCAAATTCTAAGAGTACTTCCCACTCAAACTTAAAATCCAATTTCATGAAATTAGTGATCAAATAGAATCAAGCACTACGAATAGAATGAAATCACCAATAATGAGTAGAAAAGATTCATACATAAGGGCTTCTTGAAGATCAATTGCAGCGGAATGGAGAAGGAAGAAAGATGATTGGAGACACCACTTCAAGGAGAAGATGAGTCAAGAACAAGCTCACCACCATAGGAAGCCATGGATAAGAGCTTGAAGGTTGGAGAAGATGAGTGGAGGGAGAAGGAGCAAGAAATTTTGTGCCTCAAAAGAGGTCTGAAATTTGAAGTGTAATTCTCAAATGATCAAAGTTGAAAAAATGCACACACAAGACCTCTATTTATAGCCTAAGTGTCACACAAAATTGGAGGGAAATTTGAATTTCTATTCAAATTTCACTTGAATTTGAATTTGAACTTATGGAGCCAAAATTTCACTAATTATGATTAAGGAATTTTGGCTATGGTTCAGCCCACTAATCCAAGATCAAGTCCAAGATTCTCCACTAAGTGTGCTTAGGTGTCATGAGGCATGTAAAGCATGAAGGACATGTACAAAGTGTGACTATATGATGTGGCAATGGGGTGTAGCAAGCAAATGCTCACCTCCCCCTTAGGAAGGTCCAAAATTTAATTGGATTGGGATTCTCCCAATTCAATTAAATTTATGAATCCCAATCCAATTAAATTTATCACCCAAAACACACACATCAAATAGTGCACTTAATGCATGTGAAATTACAAAACTACCCCTAATACAAAAACTAGTCTAGGTGCCCTAAAATACAAGAGATGAAAAATCCTACATTATTAGGGTACCCTCCCTACACTACGGAGCCCTAAATACAAGGCCCAAAAAATAATGAAACCCTAATCTAATATGAACAAAGATAAGTGGACTCATACTTAGCCCATGGGCCCATAATCTACCCTAAGGCTCATGAGAACCCTACGGCCTTCTCCTGCATCTCTGGCCCAATCTTCTTGGAGTATTCTATCCAATGCCTTTGAGGGGTAGGATTGCATCACTTCCTAATTTTCTCATGTTTTATATCTACCTCTCGATGTCCTTTTCATCTTCCTAGACATGGCTATTTAAAGAAAAGAGCCAAGAAGCAGAGGCCAATTCGCAGAGGTGAGTTGTAGTTTGCCTAGGCGAATTTCTTACTTTGTGCTGAAAGTATTCACTCGCTCAGGCGAGCTGTAGCTCACCCAGGTGGGTTGGTTACTTAAGCCTGAAGAAATTTGATTAACCCCGGGCGAGCTGGTTGCTAGCCTGGGCAAATGGATGTCTGAAATCTTGGAAAATGACCATTTTACCCCTATTTTTTCACTAGGTTTCTAGATCCAACAAACAACAATCAAAACCTACAAAATTATGGATGAATCTTTCATATTTAAAAAACATTAGTAAATGTACAATATATATAAAGCAACTAGATTTAAGGGAAGTTTATAAGAAAACTATTTCAATTGAAAGATAAGTGCCTAACATTTTAATCCTAAAATAACTGAAATATGGCTCTTTTCACTGGCAAAACTCATATCTCTCCTCTTAAGAAGTGTCTAGTTCCTTCAACACAACTGTGTCCACCTCCATCCCTCATCCATCTTGAGAAGTTTAGAAGAGCGGTTCAACAAAAGGAACCATTGACAGATGATCAGAGGTTTCCTCTAGCATTTGTTAACAGTAATCGACTGCCTGAATCTTGCTTCTTTGAGTCTGTCTCTACTAAACCTATCCAAAGAAAAACCATAATTGTTCAATCCCCAGCATGGATGAGGTATGACTATGAGCACACACCATTTAAGGCCTTCAAGGATCTTCCAACAAATATTATAGTTCATCTACCACCACCACAATGGACTCGTCTAATGCAGCCACAAGTCATCAAGATGCAACCGCATTGGCTTACACCTGGCAGCCAACAATAATTTCATCCATCAATAGAGGTTTCACGAGCAACAACTTAGCAAAACCACCATAAGTGTGTGACATCCTGGAATTTCTACCCGGAATTTTGTAAGCGTTATATTTTAAATAATTATATATATATATATGTATGTATGTATTATTCAGTGTATATATATATTCTTGGTAGAAGTATGTACATTGGGGGAAAGATACGCAGGTTAGACTAATTAGCGAAGAGTAATCCATAACTGGACAGTTATAGATTAATCCTCAATTAATTAGCCTAAAAATTATCGTTTTGCGTGGAACTTAAAATTTTACAAAACCAACCTCTGAACCATGCTCAGGGTCTCATTCTGAGCGTTTTGATATATATATATTGCCTACTTTTGAAAACGGGCCCCAACGGGTGCAGAGAAACGCGAGGAATTGGAACCATAGAGGCGGCATGCAAACCGAGGCAGGATTTCAGCATCCAAAAGGTCAAATTTTTTCTCCTTTGTGGCTGAGTATGAAGTCAAATCAAAGGAAAAAGGTGGGCCCTTTTTGCTCAACTTAAAATGGGACATGTGGCATTGCTTTATGAATAAAAAAGGGAAAAGAAAATCATTTTTTAAAGCCAAATTCTCTCTCCCTCTTCAGAAATTTCAGCAGCTCTCTCTTCCTCCCTTTCACGTTGCTTTTCTTCTTCCTTCTTCTCCACCATTGTTGTCCATTGAAGCTCCAAAATTGCTCATCATTTCTACCCCAAATTGCAAGGAGAAGCCATTTTCGGAGTCTTGAAGCACACCTCTACTTCGTGGGGCTTCAAATTTCAGGTATGGGTGGACTTCTTCTCACATGAAATTCGTGGGTGTTGGGTTTTTGGGAGATATGATGGGTAGTTCTACTAGGTTCTTGCCTTAGGGTAGTTATTTGTGAAGGAATTTGTTGAAATCATGCTAAACTTGACATGTTTGATGTGAGCTAAATTACCCATTCTGATTTAGGGTTTTATAATGATGCTTTGTGGTGTATATATGTTTAAAATGTTGATGGAAAACTGGTAGAGATGATGGGGAGAGTTAGCTTAGGGTTAAATGTGAGAATGGTAGTGTTGTGAGTGGAAAAATGTGAGATTTTGAGGGTTAGAAAAGCCAAATTTGGGGTTAGTGGAAATTGGAGTCTAAAGTGAGTGAATTCTTGCTTAGAATGTCAATTAGGACTTGTAGGAAAGCTTGGGAAGAGCAAATGAGAAAAATGAGTGACAACTGTGAAAGAAAAGAGTCATTTCTAAGGTAAATTGGGTGTTGAGAGGCCAAATTTTGAATAGGTGGAGTTTTTGCCTTAAAACCAGTTTGAGCAAGTTTAAATCAATGTTATAGACTTGATTGAGATGAGAGTTTACCCCAAAATTACCCAATTCTCATTTTCACTTTTCAAACCTTGAGAATTCACTAAATTGGTGGGTTTTGGATACCTATATTTTGATTTGCTTTTGTCTGAAGCTTGCTTTTGGTTTAAATATGATTCATACATGATTTAGGAATTGTAGGATTCAATTTGAGTAAAATTGGATGTGGGCAAGTTGGATTTCGAAATCTGCCAAATTGTGCAGCAAAAGCTGTCAAATTGTGCAGCAAACATGACCAAATGTGCAGAAAAATGCTTGTGCAGCACTAGTCACGGGAAAGGTAGTACATTTCATGTTCCAGGGATTTTCTAGCAGATCCCAACAGTCAAAATGTAGATTTATGTACTAGAAACCTCCAGTAAAATTTCAAGGCGATCCAACGGTTAACGAATTGGATCGAAGAGAATGTTACTGGGGTATTTGAGTAGGGAAAATTGTGGAATTTGAATGAGTTTTGGGCAGAGTTTTCTGCCTCTACTCTATTTTCTTGGTTTAGGGTAGCTTCATGATAAATGAAATTGAATTGGTTGGATATTGTGGAAGCTTGGAGGGGTTGATGGGGACCCGGTGCTGAGAGGAACGAGGATAAGGGCTACGTAGGAGTGTGTGAGCTCAGTTGAAAGGTGGGCAACTGGGGATGGTGTGTTTATGTTTGACTTATGGAAGTGGGAGAGTTGATTTGCGCCATCGCCCGATCGCCACCTAGTACCACATATGACGGGTACCCCATAATCCACTAAGCTTGATGTGAGAAAGCGTGGAAGAGTCAGTCTTCCTACTTTTGTTTGTTGACCACAGAGTGGTACCTGGAGATATGTCGCGGGGGTCAGGAGACCTTGGGGACGTCAGGTGGGGTGCTATTGCCCAAAACCAAGCTTGGCTAATCCCGACCCAACCCGGGCATAGTCAGTTAGTGAGAACATGTGACGTACCTAAACAGGCGAGCTCCTGGCAGTCAACTAATAAAAGAACAAAGTCCACGAAGAAAGGAGGCTTGTGTGGCAGCTGGCCAACTATGTATCTTGGGTGGTATCTAGAAATTTAGCCTCTGGTAATCGATTACCAAGGGTGTGTAATCGATTACAGGGCTTAAAAATGGAGACAGAATGTTAAATGGCCTCTGGTAATTGATTACCAAGTGTGTGTAATCGATTACAGGGCTTAAAAATGCAAACAGAATGTTAAATGACCTCTGGTAATCGATTACACAAGGTGATAGGGCATTGGTAATCGATTACCATTTGTGTGTAATCAATTACACAGTGTAAATTTTAGTTTCCAATGTGCAAAAGTTGTGTAATTTGTGTTTGGGCACTGGTAATCGATTACATACTTTAGTAATCGATTACCAGAGAGGAAATCCCTTGAAAAAGACACTTTGACTATGCGTAGCCGTTATGGGATGCATTGTATTGTTACCAGTGTAGTTAGATTTCTTGTGAAAGAGTCTACCCTCTTTCTTTCATCTCTTGTAGATCGCGATGGCAGCGCAGTTGATCCATGATAGCGTGGTGATGGAGTGCCTAGAGGGTGTTTGGGAGACCCTCGAAGGCAATGAGAGGTGCCGATTCCGTGGCCCAATTCGACTTACTGCTACTTCATTAGTACATCCGGAGGAACCCGCACGCACACTTCAGCAGCCTGTGGAGTGGATACTACCTACACCTACTCCATATCGACTAGTTGAGCCGGTTCAAGTGATAGAGGTGTCATCCTCTAAAGAGGATCTTGAAGAGAACCTAGAGGAGTTACCTCCTGAACCTGCTGTGGATGCACTTGACTTACCTATGGATGATGAAGACCCACTCATTGATGTTGATTCTCCAGAGGATATTATGTCAGCATCCGAGGCAGACTCTACAGAGGAGAGTGGCCCTGGAGGGACAGCGAATAGTGACGACTCTTCATCATAGTAGACGACTCCTTAGACTAGAAGTACATACATTTTGTGGGTGGGTGTATCTAGTTCAGACTGCTAGGTTTACTCTTTGGATTTTTGGGTGGGTAGACCTATTGTATAGAAATTTTGGTGATTGTATATAATGTGGCTGAAGCCACCACAGTTGTTACCTTTGCTCTGGATGTCACTATGTTATTTTGCAAACTCCCATATTTTGGACAGTTTTAGATGATAAATATAATTAGGTTTAATCTCATTATTTGAAAAGGAAATGTTAAGAAACTTTATTTGAAAAGAGTTTACCGACCGCATTTTATTATCTTTCACGTGACGACCTAAAGTGATGGCTGGTATAATTTTGAAAGAGAAAAATAGTTTGAAGTTATGAGTGATCAGAAAGAAATGAATCCGAATAGAGTTGTGAACTGGCCATTCAGGACTCTATAGTGATAATTTTCCTTCTAAATTTAATTACTGTGAAATGAATAACAATGCGAAAAAGAGAGAGAGAGAGAGAGAGAGAAAAGAAAAAGAAAAAAAATTTCCCATGGTTTCTACTATTTAATTTATTACTATTAAACCAGTCATTATTTAGGGACGCCACAAAGTGCAAGGACAAGAAGAGCACACCAAACAGTATCCCCAGGGATCTGTTTGAGAAGCACAAAAGGACCCTTCGCAAGAAGTAGAACCTCCAAAGAGAAAATTTCAAAAGAAAGTGCATCTCTGAATGCCATTTACAAAGCTTTTACCAGTGCATCTAGCAAATCTACACCTATCCCAAGAAGACCCCGCCTCTCTTGGAAACCTCCAGGCACAAATGTATGTGAGAGATAAAGCCATTAGCTACCCTTTTAGACTGCACATCTCAAGGGTCACCAGTGTCAAGATAATTGTTGATAAGGTATGTCCATGACTACCTATTTGGGATGCTGCCAAAAAGAAAGGGTTCAAGGTGTACTACACTGAAGAAATGCTCTCAAGGCAGATGAAGGTGGAAGTACTCAACTACCCCCGCAATTGGAGTTCCTTGTTTAGTGGGAAGAAGCTTATTCATGCTCTTGATGATTACGATGCCAAGACCCTCTGGAATCAAATTGTGTCGACAGACACTCTGAAGGCCTCCACTTCTGGTTATGATAGAAGTTACAACACTAAGAACTACGACTTCATTGAAGTGCTACGTCCAATTCGGAACTATTACTTCGATGATGCTTGTGTTTTCTTCACCAAGGATGCTAACAACTACTCATTCATTCAACATCTCCTACAACTTCCCACTATTCAATCTGAAGGGACTTACAATCTTCTGAAAATAAGTGAAGCTCAAATGATAGCTCATGTGACTTAGATCCATGATTCTTAGATGAAACCCTTGAGGCATCCAATGCAGCCATAGCTAATGAGGTTGTACATCACATCCAAGAACCTGCATCCAAGCAGTCAATAACCTCAAATGAAGCTACCTCAAGAGATAAGGGAGAACCAGATGTCGTCATTGTCTACTCCACTAGTTTAGGACCTGCTCCTTTGAACTATGCACAACCTGCGATTGTTACAAGGGATCAAGTGCAAGACATGATTAGGAAAGAAATGGAATCATTCGCTTAACGCCAAGGCCAAGAAAATGAGCAATTTAGGCTTCAATTTAGGCAAGCAATGGAATTTTTCAAAATGATCAACACTGATCAAAAAGCCTATGATAGCCCAAAAAAGGAAGTACATGTGCTCCAACTTATACAAATTCATTTTTCCTCTCTTTGTTTTGAATTGCTAACATTTGAATTTAGGGAAAGGACAAAAAAAAGAGAATAAAAGGTATTCACAAAATGTTCCTTTAGAGGTAGCTTTCGTCGAGGACAAGGGGCACATGGCACTGTCTGTACTATCACTCATTTCCTCACAAATCAGAGCATGCCAAGCAGCTTATCTCCCAATGTGAGACAATGGTCTTTTCAAGGAATCAACATTGATCCCATAATTGATATTTCACTAAAGTCTATAAAAGGCAGTATCTTCCCAAAAAGAAGATAGAGAAAATCATTACGAGAAAATGAGAATATCTCTAAAGCAAAACTTTGTTGAAATTTCTGGATGACTATTTAAAGCTTTCATTTGTTTATCCTTTGCTGAGAAAAGTTATCTTGTTTCTTAGCTTTATTGTTCATTCACTCATTGAGTGTTACTCAATACATTCATTCGTTCAAACTACTATTTGTGAAAGCCAGGAGAGGTTTAGTGTTAAACAATACTTGGGTTTCTCAGACTCAGAGTGAGTCTAAGATAGTGCCAAAAGTGGTATTAAGACAATTTGTAAAGCTAGGAGTGACAAGGCAGAATACTTGTTTTGTAATCAAGCTTTGATTAGTGGAACCCTTTACTATTGTATAGAGGAGAACTAGACGTAGCTCAGGCTGAGTGAACCAATATAAACCAAGTGTTTCTACTTCTCTCCATAACAGTTTATTAAGCATTCTATTAGCACTCTTTGTCATTTCGTTGGTACCAAGTATTTATTTGAAAAAATATTTTAAAAACTGTATCTTATTATGTCACTAGACAATCAAGCCTGCCTATTAAAATTGTTTTCTCTTTAGTGGATGATTTACCATACATATACATATATGTCTATATGTGTGCTAAAAGTTAGAAAAAAATATTATCTTTAATAAACACACTATTGAACCCCCCCTTCTAGTGTGACTATTACTATTTCAATAATTATCACCATATGTATTAAATATTATACAATTCTCTAGTAAGTTGAAAATTATGAACTTGCTGGTTTGATTAAAAAGAACTTACAATCAAGATTGGATTTTTTGCCTCATCTTTAAATATTTATTTGTTAATAGAATCATTTAGTGAAAACTACTCGATTATAATAGTACATCCTTTTCAAAGAATAAGTACAATTTTCATGATTAACAAATAAGAACAAGTCTTAATGATAATTTTATGTTATATAGAAGTGGTAGAATGACAACATATAGTCAAAGAAATTGTAGTAATAACAACAATAATAATAATGTTGCGAGCACTTCTACTAATAACAATGGAAACAATGAACAAAATTGAACAAATATCCTCTAGGGTGAATAATGAAATGATTATGGGTGTTAGTCAACCAAACAATGAAACTATAAATGTAAGTGGTGAAGACGTGATGCGTTCACAAGTTCAGACAAATGTTGTCGATACTTCTTTGCCATAAAATAATATAATGTCAACTACGAACACTCCACCATTTTCTACTGCATGACCATGGGGTATGACACCATTGTCTAGTGAAATGAATACGCCACAATTGAGTCTCTCATGCCTCAAAATCAAAATATTATACCACTTACTATAGTTAGTAAGGGAACCAATAGGCTTGTAGAACTTGGCCGAAACAACCATTCTTATGATGCTAACCAGTTAAGAAATATGGGAATTCCTATTGAAGAGAGGATAACAGAAGACAATAGCATGGTTCCCACGGGTGTTTCTAACAAAACATTAGAAATTTTTTAGACAACAAATATATCATAGTAATCATGAAATTGTCAATACTTTCACAAATCACATGGCATCAATTTTAAATCCTTTGTTAAGAACTGCCAAAGAAAGTTATCAACAGATGAATGGCATCCTAACTCGAATAGGAGATGTTATGGTCATTCCTAGAAACTAGCCTGGGGAAAATCATATAATCTAGGAAATACTAGTGCAAGAAAGACCAATTAATAATAATAGTAATCCTGAAAATGAAATTAATATCCCAACACAATTAATGAATGGTAAAGAACAACCAAGCCTTGTTTTGGTGAATAGAAATCATAATGCAAATGAAGTTTTGATTAATATGCAATGACATCAGATACTTCGAGGACAAAATGGCCCAAACAGAGGTTTAGGCCTTGAGGCAATTCAAAATCCTCGAATTAGTCAAATGATTGAATAGGCCTTAAATAGGCATGGTTTCAAAATAGGAAATTCACAACCACCTTATATTGCATTTTTCTTACCTAATTATGTTTTACAATTTGAGTTGCCAAGGGGTTATAAGGTGCCTAAATTTTTTTAATTTATAGGTGAATTAGAAGAGTCTATTGTAGAATATGTAGCCCACTTTCAAATAGAATGTGGTGATTTAGTCATTGATGTATTTCTTAAAATGAAATATTTTCTTATTTCTTTAACAAAAAATTCTTTTACTTGATTCACCACATTACCACTAAATTCATTATATAGTTGGGCATAACTCAAAAGAGTGCTCCATGAGCATTTCTTTAGAGGAGAGACAAAGGTTAGTCTCATAGATTTGGCAACTACTAAATGTTTCAATAGTGAAACAATTAAAGATTATTTAAATAGATTTTGACAAATGAAGTCTTGATGTTATACTCAAATCCATGAACATGAATTAGTTAGATCGGTTGTTGTAGGTTTAGATTTTTCAATTCATAAGAAATTGGTAAATCAACAAGTTAGAGATATGGCACAGTTAGCAGATAGAATAAGAAGAATCGAGTAAATAAAATATGAGAAAGAAAGGAACAAAATATTTGATAAAAGTAGAAGGGAGAAAATAGAATAAGTGGAAGCCTATAAAGATAATGATACTTTTATAAATTATCCAGATTTAGATTTGAATAAAGAAGAAGATGAAATATCTGTGACAGAATTGCAACCTTGACCTCCTTATACTTGTCAAATGTTAAAATTAGAGGAAAAACATAAATTTCCTAATTCAAAATATAGTTTCAACGCTACTGAGGTAGATAAAATGTTTGATGTACTGTTGAAAGATAAACAAATTGCTCTTAGTGATGATCATAAAATCCCTTCTTTTGAACAAAGCAAAAGGATAAGATATTGTAAATTTCATAATGTTTTTGGAAATTGGACTAATAGTTGTCTACATTTCAAAGATATGGTCCAAAAGGTGATAGATGAAGGAAGATTGAAATTCGAAGAAAAACCAAAGAAAGTGGATACTGATCCATTCCACATCCCGGCTAATTATATCGAATAGATGCATATCATGATGATGGGAGCTTCAATAGGAACACCAAAGGTGAGTCCTCCTTTATCTGAAGAGTAGGTCAATCAGGCTTTGGAAGAGTTCGAAAGGGAAAAGGAGTAAGTTTCCCCTCTTGTAGGGGAATCATTAGTAGAATTTCTATCATAGAAACAAAAGGTTGAAAAAGAGGTAATGTTGTGTCCTCGCTACAACACTATCTTTGACAAATTGATTGTTAAAGCTTTCAAAGCTTCACAAATTCAAAAGAGTTTTCAGAAAGTCCAGGAAATAGATAATAAAGGAAAAGAGAAGAAAAACATAAATATAATTTTAAGTCAGTTCAAAGGCCATATAATTTTTTTCAAAGGAAGTCATATATTGCTCATGCAAATGTTCTGCCGAACAAATGGTTTTGGCAGGGAAATGAAGGATCTCCTATTTTAAATCATTCAAAGTAAGTGACTTGGAACTTTGAAGAGGAGGAGCTATTGAGAGTTCCAAGAAAGGATACTATGAATATTAGAATCCTCCATGGGTGAATAGGAACATGTCGAAAACCCAGTGGAGAAGGCATCAGAGAATGAAGAGAGATACAATATTGGAGATGCAAAAAAAGAATGGTGTTAGACCTTCCGTTTTTAATCGAATGATCGAAGGTCCACCTCTAGGCTTTGAAAAGAAAATATCAAGCAAGGAGTAGGAAGATGAGGAGATAATAACTGACTACTTTGAGTCTAGTTTCGAGGATTCCTTGGAAGCCATTTGTGGAGTAATTTCGATATTACCTACAGAGTGTGTTGAAGATTATCAAAATAGGCATATATTGAGAGATTATGTTGGGGAAGATTATTTTGATGACCTTTCTTTAAGCCCAAAGGCACTTTAGGTCACTCGAGTTTCTTATTATACTCCTCATCAAAATGTTGCAGTCTTTGATCCACCAACTGATGACATGAGATATCACATGAAAGCCACTCCACTTGAAAACTATAGTGGAAGACCAAATCCTTAACAAGATATTGGTAGATGGAGGGGCTGCACTCAACATCTTAACAAGATCTATGTTAGGTTTGGTAGAAATATGGAAGATTTAATACCTCACAACATAGTGGTCTCAAATTTTTGTGGGAAGCCCTTAGATTCTGAAGGGGTTATCTGTTTATACGTTTCTATGGGTAGCAGGAGAAGACCTACATTGTTCTTTCTTAGTGATTTCCTCGCAAGCTAACTTTAACATGTTGTTGAGGAGAGAGTGGGTACATGGAGTAGGAGCAGTTCCATCAACGCTTCATCAAAATCTTTTCTTTTGGAATGAAGATGGAAACTTGAAATGGTGGAAGCTGACCAATCATCATATGGAATCTATGTTGCCTTTGTGAATGACAGCGACCAAGCGATGGATAGAACTACTCCTTTCAAAATTGATGACTGATTCTATGTGAACAATAAGTCAGGTGAAAAAAAAAACAAGTTCTTCTATTGGGATTCGGCTAGAGGTTTCCCTTTGATTAACAAGGCAATCAAAGATATGGCTACTACGGTCATCAAAATCGGAGACACGACTACTGTGGCCATCAAGATCGGAGATACGGTTATTGCAGCCAACAAATTCAAGGAAATGGTTACTGCAGCCAAGGAGAAAAGAAAGATGGATATTGATGTCATTGAAAACAAGAAGAAAGTATTGGTCAATAAGAAAAAATCAAAAGAAAATATTTTTTAGAAAGATGAAAAATTAAAGTTGGACTGTATTTATGACAATTCACCTTTAGGCTTCCAAAAACCAATGTCCTCAAGATTAAAAAAGATGGAATCTTAAGATCCTTTAGAAGAAATTAACCTTGAGACTGAAGAAAATCAAAAACTTGCATATGTTGGTAAAATGTTAGATACTAGGCTTCGAGAAAATATAGTTTCTCTCATATAGGAGTTCAAGGGAAAATTGAATTTCAATTCAAATTTCACTTGAATTTGAAATTGAATTGGTGGAGCCAAACTTTGGAGCCAAAATTTCACTAATTATGATTAGTGAATTTTAGTTATGGTTCAGCCCACTAATCCAAGATCAATTCCAAGATTCTCCACTAAGTGTGCTTAGGTGTCATGAGGCATGAAAAGCATGAAGGACATGCACAAAGTGTGACTATATGATGTGGCAATGGGGTGTAGTAAGCAAATGCTCACCTCCCCCTCTAAAATTTAATTGGATTGGGCTTCTACCAATTCAATTAAATTTATTTCCAACCACACACATCAAATATCCATTTAGTGCATCTGAAATTACAAAACTACCCCTAATACAAAAACTAGTCTAGGTGCCCTAAAATACAAGGGCTGAAAAATCCTATATTTCTAGGGTACCCTACCTACATTAGGGAGCCCTAAATACAAGGCCCAAAAATAATGAAACCTTAATCTAATATTTACAAAGATAAGTGGGCTCGTACTTAGCCCATGGGCCAGAAATCTACCCTAAGGCTCATAAGAACCCTAGGGCCTTCTCTTGCATCTTTGGCCCATTCTACTTGGGGTCTTCTATCCAATGCCCTTGCAGGGTAGGATTGCATCATTTACTCTACTCTAGAGCCATTCTAAGTTTCTCTTTGAGTCCTAGTTTGCTTTTATGTGCTTTTCATTGCTTTAATTGTTGAATCATCCTTGAAAATTTGTCTTATCAAAACTCTTTTTGTTTAGCTTTTGTCTCATTTTTTGGTCTTTGATTATTGCTTGTCTCTTTGTTTCCTTGTTTGTGAGTTGCCATATAGGGAATTGGAAAGGAGGATTGGTGTCATCCCTTGAAGAATTTGAGTCAAGAAGCAAGGGGCCAACCACCTTAAGAGCTATTAGAATAAGAAGCACTCCAAATTGAGTGAAACACAAAAGAGAGAATAGCCACCAAAATTGAGGACTTTTTTTGTGTAATTTGTAATTAGCAATTTTCTTTGCTATCAAACTTTGTAACAAAAAGGCCTTTCATTGGAAGTAAGTTGGGAGCCTCCAATAGGTCACCCTACTTCCATTTTTCTATAATAATTTTAGGCAATTTTCCCTTAGGATAGTGAGTGTTTTGTTGGGAACCTTAAATAAGGTCATCCAAACACTCTTAGGATTCGCCTAGTTTGCATTTCTTGCACTTTAATTTCTTGCTTACTTCCATAGCTTATTTCCTTTACCCTCCATTGTCAAACTGCCTAGATAGCTTGCCTTTTACCAATTAGTTTTTACCTTATCTATCACACCTCTTTTAGTGTTTATTTTGGCTAGTTTCAACCATAGTTTCTGATGGATCAAGTGGCCTTAGAATAATTAAGAAGGGGGGGTTGAATTAATTATTCCTAAACCTTTACTAATTAAAAGCGTACTCTTCTAAGGCTTTTACTATGTTGTTAAGTAAATGAAGAACAGAAAATAAACTTAACCAAAAGTAAAAGCGGAAATTAAAATGCACAGCAGAAATTAAAAGAGTAGGGAAGAAGGAGACAAACACACAAGAGTTTTTATACTGGTTCGGCAACAACACGTGCCTACATCCAGTCCCCAAGCGATTTGCGGTCCTTGAGATTTCTTTTCCAACCTTGTAAAAATCCTTTTACAAGCAAAGATCCACAAGGGATGTACCCTCCCTTGTTCTCTTTGAACAACCTAGTGGATGTACCCTCCACTAGAACTGATCCACAAGAGATGTACCCTCTCTTGTTCTCAGTCAAACCCAAGTAGATGTACCCTCTACTTGAACCACAAAGGATGTACCCTCCAATGTGTTAAGACAATGTTCTCAAGCAGTTAATCCTTTGAAACTTTGTGAATAGGAATATAAAAGAATTCTCAGGCGGTTAGTCCTTTGAAATCTTTTGTATATAGGAAAGGGAAGAATCAAAAGAATTCTCAGACTGTGTCGTTTTGAATTCTTTGACAAGGGAGAAGGGAGACACAAAAGAATTCAGGCGGTTAGTCCTTTGTTCTTTTGGAAAAGGGAGAAGAGAGACACAAAAAGAATTCAGGCAGTTAGTCCTTGGCGAATTCTTTTTGGCAAAGGGAGAAGAGAATGAAAAAGATGAATAGCACAAGTTTTCATGGTTTGGAAAACTAGAAAACTTTGGAAAGCTTTTGGCACAAGGAAGAAGAAGAAGAGGTTCAAAGAGACTCAGAAATCAATGTGGAAAAATTGCTTGTGTAAAGAATGAATTGGAAAAGATAAATGTATAGATTGATTAGATGTGAAATGCAAAACAAAGCCTTGCTTTTATAGACTCTTCATGTCTGGTCAAGAGAACCATTAGAAGAGTTATGACTTTTAGAAAAAAGCTTAAAACCAATTTGAAAAAGTCAAAAACTATTTGAAGAGTTACATCTTTTGATTTGTTCAGAAACTATCACTGGTAATCGATTACCAAATAAGTGTAATCGATTACACAAAGCTTTTTTTGTGAAAGAATGTGACTCTTCACATTTGAATTTGAATTTCAACGTTCAAGCACACTGGTAATCGATTACCAAAATATTGTAATCGATTACAACATTTTGAAATCAATTGGAACGTTGTAAATTCAGTTGAAAGCTTTTTGAAAATCATTTTGCTACTGGTAATCGATTACAATAATCTGGTAATTGATTACCAGAGAGTAAAAACTCTTTGGTAAAAGGTTTTGAGAAATTTCATACCCTAATTTCGTCCGGGGATTATTACTTGATGATATGCAACCTTTGATCGGCCACTTTGAGATACTTGGCATCCTTTGTTTCACAATATGTGAAGTCCCGAGACATGTCGGAAATCAAAAGGAAGCAGGCTTACGTGATCCATGAAATTCCGTAATGTGGCGGAAATCAAAAGGAGGTGTTTTTACGCAATCCGTGAGTTTCCTTAACTTCTTCGAAAGCTAAAAAAGAGTAAATAAATGATCCGTGAGGATTCGTAACCTTAATGAAAGAAAATAGGTGTCGTTACGAAATTCGTAAAGTTTCGTAACGTTACGGAAAAAGAATTACCATAAAAAAGTAGAAAGGGGTGCATTTAGTAAAAAGGGGGGTACAAATAGCAATCAGGCCCACTTGGGCCTTCCAGTTTCTTCCTCCAGAAGGCGGTTGCTTCTGGAGGAAGCAACCTTGCTCGCCTGGGCGAGCTGGGTGGCAAGCTCCTCCCCTATTTTGCTATAAATAGGGGAAGGAGTGAAGAGGAAAGGGGTTCATCCTTCTTGGCACTTCTTATTCTCTCGAAATTGCTGAGGAAAATTGTTTCCGTGAAGAAAATCCAAGCCGAGGCGCTTCCGTAACGTTTCCGTGAGTAATTACGCGAAGATTTTCAACCGTTCTTTGACATTCATCGTTCGTTCTTCGTTTTCTTCAGTCTTCAACTGGTAAGTACCTCAAACCGAGCTTTTCAATTCATTCTATGTACCCGTGGTGGTCCACATTTTGTTTCATGTATTTTTATTCTCGTTTTCATTTACTTTCCGTACCCCCTTTTGACGTGCTTCAGTCATTTATTTAAGTCATTTATCGCCTAATAAAAAAATAAAATAAATTTCCACCGATCATTTGATTTGTAATATCCGTTAATTTCTGTTAAAATGAATTTCGACCGTTCGATCGTGTCGTAACCAAGTTGGAAATCAAAAAAGAGGTAAAATAATAATATAAATAATCAAAAAATACCTTTTAGTAAAATAAAGCGAAAAATCAATCGGACGTTTTCTCTTTGGGATTTCTCATTCTTAATCGAATTGACTAATAACTAAAGTGAAACTAAGGCTAAAATCAATTCGCCTAGTCAAGCTCGTCCACAAAAAAGGTCACTAAATGGGGTTTGAAAGTTTATCATTTCAGTTTTCCTTATCAAGTAAATGGATCATTTTTAAGGTCCAACGCCTTAAAATGATCACCTTTCAAGTAAAAAGAATCACTTGATTCACTCTTAAGAAAGAACTATGTAGGTCTGATTTCCTCTTCGATGGAGGGTACGTAGGAGCAAAAGCCCCCGCTTTTGTCGACCTCAAAAATAAAAAAGAAATAAAAAGTAAGATAACACAATTTCACAATTCTAAAAAATAGGCTGTTGTCCTTTGAGACAAACGTGAGAGGTGCTAATACATTCCTCAAGCGTAAATACAACTCCCAAACTTAGAATTTTCGTTTTGACCGGTTTCCTTCGGTTTTTCCGACGTTTCCCACAAATAAACGTTGGTGGCGACTTCGCGCATCTTTCCTCCTTTGGGAAGCGCACCCGTGAGCCTCAACTCGCTCGCCCGCAAAAGGGCATGTTGCGACAGTTGGCGACTCCACTGGGGACATTTTGTGAGTTAGGCCTATTCTAAAGAATTGTGGAATTGTGAAACCTTGTGTGTGCATTTATTGAACTGTGTAAAATGTAAATAATTGTTGTCTATTTTGCATTTTTTACACTGCATTCTAAGCACCCACGGGTTTGAGTGAAAAAAGGGGCCCTATACCCGGGTTCATGGGAATTTAAGGAGTGGAGGTGAATCTATAATCATGCTAGGTCTCCGACTTGCTTGATAATAGTGAAACCTCGTCTAGAGCTTTCTCTCTTTATAATGTGTTGTCGCTGGTATTCCATACCGCCACAATATTATTATCTTGAGTGATGATACCTCTAGAAAACAGTCGTGTGAGTTATGAATCTTTGGGAGTAGTTATTAGAGACCCCTAGATATTATCCTATAGGTCCCTAAAATAGGGGCACGAAGCAAACACGCTGCGTGCCTTTTAAACACTGTCATGCATATAACCTAAAGGTCATGTACGCCTTTGTTGTATGATTATTTGAGGATATTGCCATGTTGTCTAAATCCCCCTGTTGCGCTTTTGCACATCTGCATCATGCTGTCACACATGCGTTGTATGGGGGTCTCGTCTTTTGTCGGGGAAGTTGGAAGATCCATATCGTCTTCTTAATTGCACACATGGGGCATTGCGCCCCCAAATGCGCAAGTAAGGAGAGATGATTTTTCAGGCTCTTGTGTCCGTAAATGCATTCATATCATGCATGGCATAAGCATCTCTTCATGGCATCATAATGAACATATCGTTCCTACATTTGTCCGTTATCATATTCCAGCATCACATTTTGCATGAGTCATTGCATCATCATGCATATGTGTTCAACAAACTTTTTTTGATCTACAAATTGCATACTAATTGTTTTCATGTTTGCTCATGCGTGACCCTTGCGTTTTCCCCTGCAAGACAAAAACAAAAAAGAAAGCGCGAAAATTCACGCTGCATTCTTAGTTGCATATATTTGGTACCATGAGCCAACTATGTTGGGATCATAAACCCAATTCACTTAAAAACAAAATGATTGAACATGGTACCTAATGCATGGTTAATTAAGAAAGGATGTCTCTTTGGGCATCTCAATCTCATAATTACATTTTCCATGCGTAGCATGCGTATTCTCGAGTCTTTCATCCCTATGAAATGTTGTTGAAGTATTGGTGATCAAAATTGCCATTCCCTGGGTTATGGGGTTGAACCAAGCTCGTGCTTTTATGAAAAGGTTCATCGAGTCAAGTTGAAGCATGGAAGTAACCATCTTGCAAAAATTGGGGCAAAAGATGGATCGTGTTACATCATTGCTTCGTCTACTGCCAAACACGTTTAGGATTGTTGATATCCTTGTTACTTCCAGCTTCACCTTGACAAAGATGCCATGGACCATGTTGAAAATCTAAATTGATTCAACCTCATGTCCTGTGTAAAAATTCACAATAATTCAATGATCGAGGCCGTACCCGAATCAAATAAACATGAAAATGCAGTAACTAGGAAGTGATCCTAGGTCGTTTCTCAACGAGCAGCGACAAGCCAAATGTTCATAATATACTTGCAGTAACAGTAACGATGGGGGGGGGGGGTTTGGTTGTTTGGTAATTAAAGAGCATAACAAATAAAATGGAATACAAACTACTAATATTAAAAACGGGTTGTTTCCTCTGATTCAGAAGCCACTCTCTTATCCTGGGTTATGGAGAATTCGTCCCTAACAGTCAACCACTTAATCCAACCCTATTTCAATTTACTAAGCGAAAATCAACTTAGGGTTTTCAATACGTGATTAGGCACCACATACACCAGTTAGCCCTTCGTCCATTAAGCATGAACGCAAGTTAGGCTCAAAGGCAATTAATCGAACACGAAGTGTGCACTGATTAATATTCACGAAATTGGGATAACTGGTGAAGGGAAAACTGCCAGGAAACCACATTACAAATGAAACCTCAAAGAGAGTTGGGCTTCGTCCTCAAAAGGAAACAACACCAGAAAATCTAGCCTTCCATGGATTCAAACAGAAAACGCAAATGAAACATGAAGCAGAAACGTAAATGAACAGAAACGTAAATGAAAGTAGAAGAAGAAGCAAGAATGAACTCGTAATTAGAAGCAGAAAACGAAAATTTGCATTAAGAACGAAAACTGTAACAAGGGAACAGAAAAACGTGAAAACCTAAAACCAAAGCTCTGAATAATGAAAATAGCATAGCAGAATAGAATGCCCTGCACGAATCCCAAGGCAGCTATTTAAAAAGAGTCACTCAAAGTCATTGGGCCCTATTACAATACTCTGGCCCAAAACGAAATAAACACTGAACAACATAAAATAAAATTGCGAAATTTCCTAATTAGAAATTAACTAAGGTAAGCGCTGCTTTATTTGCCCTCTTCAAGTCCACAACCAAAATCCGGATTAAGCCCAATGTTTCATTAATTCCTGAAATTAGATTAAAAACATCAAATTAGCTAAATAAGCCCAAATAATAAAACTGCCTAATTAATTGACAATTAAGACCAATCAATAATTAAAATGGTGCAAAAAGGGTTTAGAAAATAGAAGAAAATGATGGCACATCAAAACCCCCCATACTTAGCCTTTTGCACTCCTGGGCAAAATGAAACAAAGAACAAAATCCAAGGATATCAAAGGGAGACAAACAAAAACATTCACATATTTCTCAATGAACATCAAGGAATGAAAGGAATGGGTAACATCTAACATAAGGAGATCCAAAAAGTCAAGACATTCATGAAAATCATCCAAGCAACCCAATCATGGCAAAATAGTTAATCAGCTCAAGAATGAAAAGTGATAAAGCCTCACAAGATATACACTCTATCTCTCAAGTGTCTAGGCTACTATTTACCCTCAAAGCACCCATGAAAGCAAACACCACATAAACTTGGCAAGATTCTAAAATTGACAATCAACCCATAAACACAAGCACATGAGGATCAAAAGGTCTTTTAAGGTTGTAATGGGGCCAAGGACAAGGTATGGAGAAATATGGAATAAGTGGCTAAATCCCAAAGGAATAGAGGAGCAAAGGGGAATAAGTGCATATTAAGAAAAAAATAAGAAAATAAAAAGAAGTAAAGATAAAAATTAAACATGAAGAGTAGAACCAAGAGTTTCATCATTCTTGTGCCATTCAAGATCTTATTCACTCAATTTTATTGCTTTTCTTTTTCTTTTTTTGATTTTTTTTTTTTGAATTTTTTTTTTTTTTTTACTCTTTGGCCTTTGAGAAACAACATTTCATTCAGCATGTCCAACATTTAACCAATATACAATGTACATCAAGTATGGCCCAAAATACATCATGAAGCATAGCCAACAAAACAAGTTGTCCAATGAAACAAAAACCCCCCACACTTATTCCCAAAACAATTCCAAAGCTCCAAAATTCCTTAAGGATATGGTAATATCATGGTTTTCCACTTAAGGCTTGTAGTGAGCTTCAAAACAAGGAAAGGGAAACAAGGCTCAAAAGGGCTATCAAAGGAATTAATTCAAGGTAAGTCCATTTGGCTAGAAGCTTATAAGAACAAAATTGCCTTAATCATTTCCAAATATGCATGTGAATTAGGACGCATCAACAAGAATCAAGCCAAGGCTATTGTGCAAGCAATCAATGGGGCAAAACACACCAAATGATTATAATGATGGATGGCTCAAATTCTCACAAAGGTAAAATCATCACTTTCAAATTGAGCTTTCAAAACTATCATGACATGTAGAGAAGAATCAAGGATTTCAAGTCACAAAATGTCAAGAACTTTTATTTTTAAAACAATTACCCATTTCTTGAACATATCCTATAATTCAAAGAAAAACATGCAAAGTCGTACGTGCACACGAAATTGACCCAAAATATTAAACTGAAAATCCGACGAAACTAACAACATTAACAAATTAACACAACTAACAAATTAACAAAACCAACAAAACTAGCAAAACCAAAGAACACTCCCCCCCATACTTAAACAACACATTGTCCTCAATGTAGCACAATTAAAAGATTAAAAACAATTAAATCATCAAAGAGAATCGGACAAGTGTAATAAAAGCAAAGAAGGAGATAGGAAAAGAAAAACTCCCTAAGTCATGGTGGAGGAAGAGTAGGGTGGAGTAAGGAAGTCTCTTCCACCACTACGTCCACTAAAGAAGGGTTCGTGAGGAATGGCTTAAGTCGATGTCCGTTGACCTTGAAGCTCTTGTTTGTGGAGTCGCTTTTGATCTCAACTGTACCATAAGGAAAAACATTAGTAACAACAAAAGGACCAATCCACTTAGACCTCAACTTAACACTCATGAGTCCAAGCCTAGAATTATACAATAACACTTTTTGCCCAACCACGAAGTCTTTTTTAACTATCATGCTATCATGGAACTTCTTGGTCTTTTCTTTGTAGAACTTGGCATTCTCGTAGGCTTCTAGGCGGATTTCATCTAACTCACTCAGTTGCAACTTCCTTTCCTCGCCAGCTTGATCCATAGAGAAGTTGCAAGTCTTCACTGCCCAGTATGCTTTGTGCTCAATTTCCACTGGAAGATGACATGCCTTTCCAAAGACAACTCGATAAGGAGACATTCCTATGGGTGCTTTGTAGGCAGTCCGATGTGCCCAGAGAGCATCATCAAGCCTGGTACTCCAATCTTTCCTGCTTGGCTGCACAATCTTCTCTAGAATTCTCTTGATTTCCCTGTTAGAAATTTCTGCCTGTCCATTAGTCTGGGGGTGGTATGGTGTGGATACCCTGTGTACCACCCCGTACTTTTTAAGCAGGGCATGCATTGTCCTGTTGCAAAAATGGGTTCCTTGATCACTAACAATTGCTTTAGGTACTCCAAACCTGCAAAACAGATTAGACCTGACAAAGTCTGCGACAACTTTAGCATCCTTAGTTCTAGTGGGCTTGGCTTCCACCCATTTTGAAACATAATCAACTGCAAGGAGAATATAAACATAACCAAAAGAGACAGGAAAAGGACCCATGAAATCTATACCCCAGACATCAAACACCTCACAGAATAGCATAGGTTGCTGAGGCATTTGTTGTCGCCATGTAAGTGTATTTCCTGCTCTCTGACACTGCTCACAAGTGCTGCAGATCTTCCACGCATCTTTAAAGATGGTGGGCCAATAAAAACCACAATCAAGCACTTTGCGAGCTGTCCTTTGAACACCCAGATGACCTCCCGGTGCGGAAGAATGACAGAACTGCAGGACTGAGTCAGTCTCATGATCTGGAATGCACTGTCTAATGACCTGATCACTGCACAATTTCCACAAGTAGGGGTCATCCCAAATAAAATGTTTAGCATCACTTTTAATCTTATCTTTTTGGGCCTTAGATGCTAATGGAGGGAAAACAGAGGCAACTAAATAATTGACAATGTTAGCAAACCAGGGAATAGAAAGAGAGTCAGAAATACTATACAATATATACAAATGATCATCCTGGAAATCATCCCGAATAGGTGAATCTGCATCAGAGACATGTTCGATCCGACTCAAATGATCAGCAACTAGATTTTGTGCTCCACTCCTATCACGGATCTCCAAGTCAAACTCTTGGAGCCAGAGCATCCATCGGATCAACCTAGGCTTAGAATCAGCCTTCTTCAACAAGTACTTTAGAGCTGCATGGTCAGTATAAACAATAATGCGAGTACCAAGCAAATAAGACCGAAATTTTTCAAGAGCAAAAACTATGGCTAGAAGCTCTTTCTCAGTAGTAGTATAATTTGCTTGGGCAGCATCTAAAGTCCTAGAAGCATAATATATCACCCTGGGCAATTTATCAATTTTCTGAGCAAGGACAGCCCCCAATGCATAATTTGATGCATCACACATAAGCTCAAAAGGGGCTGTCCAATCGGGTGCCTGGATGATGGGGGTGGTAGTCAACGCTCTTTTGAGGCAATCAAAAGCCTCTTTGCATCTGTCATTAAAGTCAAACTCCACCTCCTTTTGCACCATGTTGGACAGTGGAAGGGCTACTTTGCTAAAATCCCTTATAAAGCGCCTGTAGAATCCTGCATGACCAAGAAAAGATCGCACCTCTCGCACACAAGAGGTGTAAGGCAATTGTGAAATAACAGAAATTTTTGCAGGATCTACTTGATGTGCCATCATTTTCTTCTATTTCCTAAACCCTTTTTGCACCATTTTAATTATTGATTGGTCTTAATTGTATATTAATTAGGCAGCTTTATTATTTGGGCTCATTTAGCTAATTTGATGTTTTTAATCTAATTTCAGGAATTAATGAAACATTGGGCTTAATCCGGATTTTGGTTGTGGACTTGAAGAGGGCAAATAAAGAAGCGCTTACCTTAGTTAATTTCTAATTAGGAAATTTTGCAATTTTATTTTATGTTGTTCAGTGTTTATTTCGTTTTGGGCCAGAGTATTGTAATAGGGCCCAGTGACTTTGAGTGACTCTTTTTAAATAGCTGCCTTGGGATTCGTGCAGGGGATTCTATTCTGTTATGCTATTCATTATTCAGAGCTTGGTTTTAGGGTTTTCGTTTTTCTGTTTTGACGTTTCTGAGTTCGTAATGCAATTTTACGTTTTCTGCTTCTAATTACAATTTCGTTCTTGTTTCTTCTTCTACTCTCATTTACGTTTCTGTTCCATTTTACATTTCTGTTTGTTTACGTTTCTGTTCATTTACCTTTCTGCTTCATGTTTCAATTGCGTTCTCTGTTTGAATCCATGGAAGGCTAGATTTTCTGGTGTTGTTTCCTTTTGAGGACGAAGCCCAACTCTCTTTGAGGTTTCGTTTGTAATGTGGTTTCCTGGCAGTTTTCCCTTCACCAGTTATCCCAATTTCGTGAATATTAATCAGTGCACGCTTCGTGTTCGATTAATTGCCTCTGAGCCTAACTTGCGTTCATGCTTAATGGACGAAGGGCTAACTGGTGTATGTGGTGCCTAATTAATCTTTTGAGAGGATAAAACTTTTTGGGCAATGAAAACTCTTTTTAAATTCGTGTTTCCAAGTCACATATAAATAGACCTTTGATGGCCATTCATAAACCATTTGTATAGATGTGACTCTTGGAAATTAAATTTTGAAAATCCCCTCTGGTAATCGATTACAAGACTTGTGTAATCGATTACAGGCTTTAAAATTTGAATTAAAACGTTCAATAAACTGTGGGTAATCAATTACCATCCATGCGTAATCAATTACACATTATAAATTTTGAATTCAAATTTCTACTGACTGTGATGAACATTTTCAGCTGCTGGTAATCGATTACCAGAGAGAAAATCTCAATCTGAAATGATAGAATTCTTTGGTCAAGCCTTTTGTCTTTTCAATTTGGAAACTTCTTCCTAAAGATTCTAGAGATCAACTTGATCATATATCTTGATTTTCTTAGATTCTTGTCTTGAATAAAACTTAGAAGCACTTGATCCTTTAGCATCATCAAGACATCAAAACATCTTGCTTCTACATAGGAGTCATTTGACTTAATCCATCAACTGAAAGATCCTTCAACTATTTCTCGCCCTTGGAAAATTCTTTTTAAGAATCAACTGCGTCTTTCATTCTTCCTCACTACGAGGTTGTAAAAACAAGACAACAATTGGTACCTCTAAGCCCTACACTGGGGCAATGAAAGGCCCCATGCATAAACCTCAAACGAACCTAGGGGCAGATTAGAAGTTCTCACCCAATAGGTTCCTTGCTACAAGGTCATGACGAAAGACAACGATTGTACCTCAAAGCCTTACACTAGGGCAACGAAAGGCACCATGCAAAAACCTCAAGCGAACCTAGGGGCAGATTAGAAGTTTTCACCCAATAGGTTCCCAGCTACAAGGTCATGACGAAAGATAACAATTGGTATCTCAAAGCCTTACACTGGAGCAATGAGGGGCATCATGCATGAGCCTCAAGTGAACATAAGGGCAGATCAAAAGTTCTCACCCGTCGATGTTTTTAAACAAGAAAAAAAAAAGGGAGACAAGCCCTGGAATTTCAATAGATTGATTAAACGTCAAACGGCTCCATTGCCGTCACTCCAAAAATGGTCAAGTGACTAAATCAAACAGAACATACACTCTGAGGGAGTTCCCGGAGAGATTTGCAAAAGATAGGATAAGGTTGAATGAATTATCACCTTTTTCAAAAGGACAGTCAATTTGTGTTTTCCAAAAAGATTAAATCAAAATCAAAATCACAAAATAGGGAAAAAATGTCATGAACATTGTACAACTTTCCATTGCATTGCATTGTTTCATATGAGGTCAGCGTTACCAAATTTCACAACAAAGGTTGCATGAGTCTACATCCCTAAAAATCATGTTAACTGCATAGATTTCCTACATCTCGTCGTGTCCAATCTTTTTGGATGACCGGCCCTCTCGATGAGTCGATCTCTTGCTTTCTCATAAAGGTGGACCCTTGGGTACTAGTACCTATCACCTTTAGAGGACTATATGTCCTCGCCATCAGAGGACTGCACATCCTCGCCTGCAAAGGGCTGCACGCCCTCGCCTTTAGGGGGCTACGCGTCCTCATTTTCAGTGTGCTCCATATCCACACCTTAAGAGAATATAAGGTCCTTTGCCCTTAGATGCTTAACCGAGACTTGTGCTCCCGGTTAAAGGGCCAACGGTTTCCTTTTATCAATTCCTGGGCCACCCCCTGATATTGGAGGGCGACCAACTGTGCGAGCACATCTAGAGAGGGAGGCTATCACGCATCTGCTATGCATACCGGGGCAGGATTTCACCCGTGCCGCTGCAAAAAGACGAGTGCGGATCATGCGCATCAACATGACCACTCTTATATGGATATCGATGACGTTGCTATTTAGCAACATTCTGCCCAGCGACCACAATGTCAATCTCCCCCTGCAGATGTATCAGTTGGTCTGTGCCGTCATGACATAGGTAAGTATGCACATGGCTCAATTGATTTCTGATGTCATCTATTGTTTGCAGGAATCGCGCCCACAAGATGCCCAGTGGACCCAAAGAAGTCCAACAGGGCCCTGGGGTTTCCAGCTCTAGTTACGGGCCTCTGTAGTCCTACAGGGTGCCCGTTCCCCCCGGCAAGGTCACGTCATCATGACATAGGTAAGTATGCACATCGCTCAACTGATTTCTGATTTCATCTATTGTTTGCAGGGATCGCGCCTGCAAGACACCCAGTGGACCCGAAGAAGTCCAACAGGGTCTTGGAGTTGTCAAGCTCTAATTACGGGTCTCTGTGATTTCTACGGAGTGCCTGTCGCCCCCAGCAAGGTCATCAGGCCCCCTACTAATCCAGCTTTCATCAAGAAGTACTGCGTCCCCAGGAAGGCGCAGGGCGAAACACCATAACAGCCTGGGGATGGCCGACAGCGGGCAACAGACGCACCGCCATCACCTCTAGAGTTCACCTCAGCTCATCCACAAAAAGGTTAGAGCGATGCTTATGACCCATGGCCGACCAATAGGCGACCAAGTCCAAAGCCAAAGGTAAGCAAAGTAATAGGTCCATGACCGACAAGCCATCACGCGTCCAGCTCAAGACGTTAAAGAAGCGCTACTAGGAGGCAACCTAGTACCTTTTAAATCTCTGCTTGTTATTTGATCACTTTTGTTTCTCAAGTCATAGCAGGATACACCTAGTTGCTCATGATCCTAGGAATTTAAATAAAATAAGCACAAGCTCGGAAGGTAGTCATACTTCACAATATATATATATGTATGTTTAGGTAGAAAGATACCTTGAATATGCATGTATGTAGCAAAAATATCTCACAAAACATATATATGTATGTTTAGGTAACAAGATACCTGGGACACGCATGTATATAGCAAAATACCTAACAAAAATATACTTATGTTTAGGTAGCAAAATACCTCATGAAAAAAAAAGAGCAAAAAGAGAGTGAGCAAGAAAAGAATAAGAAGGGAGAAAAAAAATAATAGAAAGAAAAATAATAAAAAAAAAATAATAAAAAGTTGTCTAGCTAAAAAACATGCTTGTGAAAAGAGATAATTTCCAACTTTTCTTTGAAAGATTTTACTGATCTTAACCAGTTTTTGAAAAAAATGTGTGTACACATTTGAAAGGTAAATGCTGTGAAAAGTTTTTCAAACACCCAAGATAGACTCGGATGAATGCACAAATTGATAGAATAACATATTTTGGAAATACCGGGTTGACTTAAAATAGGGAAAATGAGTCCTGAGCCCTAGTGTCACATGACCATAAAAACTTTATGCTTGAGTGTCCACATGGGTGCATGCATGACCAGTTTTGCATAAATTTCCTAATCATCATTGTTGCATGTGTATCATGGAAATAATGTAGGACATCCCCTTTATCCCCGAACCGCTGGCCAAACCCTGACATATATCATGACCAGCTGTTCTACAAACCTTGAGCCAAAATCCCAACTTATCATAAACCTTGACCCAGGGTGAGAATGTCAATCCTTGCCCTCGGAAAACAAAAAGAAAAAGAAAAAAGAAAAATTCCCAATCAAAGAGTGGGAGAAAGCAAAAAAAGGAAAGAAAATTCTCGATCAAGGATCGGAAGAAAACAGAAGAAACATCCAGAAAGGTCTTTGGACCAGACAATATCTGAACAATACAGAATTATCACCAAGTAAACGAAAAAAAGAAAGGAAACCACGACCTAAAGTGGCCCTCTCCCTTTGATTGCCAACCAAAATCCTGTGCGCTAGCGACTTTCTCGCCCTGCACTAAACAAAAACAGAAAAGGAGAAGGCAAAAACACTCAAAGCCAAATTCCCCACCTAAAAATCATTCCCAAAATAAGCCCTATTGATCCATGATCACGCATGTAATCTTTGATTTGATAGGAAATGATTTGCAAAATCAAATCACGACATATCTATGGTTCGGAATTAGGATAAAACACTTACTTGTGTGAGGTTGATACACTTTGAGTGATTCTCTCCTATCTTTGTTGGACCCAGTGTTTCCTCTAAATGGTCGTTTAGAAACGAAATGCTAACATCCAAAATCTCATTTACGGTTATGAGAAAATTTCATCAGCATACTCTCCTTCCCCGATAAACACATTGTTTTTCATCCAAAAAGCATATGTTGCTCTGGTCAGTTGGAAGTTTTGTCTCTTTACTAAAGCATGTTCGCATTGTGGTGAAGAAAACACCGAGACTATTTTTAGTCTCACAGTTATCAAGAACTACGTAGGTCTGAGTTCCTCATCACAAATTGAGAATACGTAGGAGCAAAAGCCCTGCTTTTGTCGACCACCCCATTTTTTGTTACCGTGACCCAAGAGTTCGGTGGCATGTGGAGCCACATGACCGTGGGATCCCCAGATTCATGTTCTTTTTATGTTTCATCCTTTATCATTTACATGTTATTTTCTTTCTATGACTTGAGGGACTAACGTTTGTTTTTTGTTGTTGCGATTATCATTTGTTTTGTGCATATATTTTGTTTGGATTGTTGCGTTAGTGCTTACTTCGTTGTTGTCAATAGTGTTTGTTGAAATTCCGGAACCGTGTAGAGTTTTTCATTTAGGAACGTCGTCCTAAAAATAAAATGAACCAAAATCATGATAAAAAAGAAAGAAGTGTTGTGAATAAAATGTCTGCGTATATAAAGAAAAAGGAAAATGTGCATAGAAGGGTTTTTTTTAAAAAAAAAAAATATGTGTAGAGAAATTCTTGTGTGTGTGAACAAAGAGTGTATATAAAGAAACTTTTGTATGAACCATAGGTGTGCGTTGGAGAAAAACGAAAAAGATCTTTGAATGTAAATAGGGTTTGACCGTGTGACGTAAAGAGAGAGAGTTCCAATGCGTATACAGAAAAAGTTTGTCATGTATAAGAGTGTAGATATACAAAGAAAAATTTCTTCATAGAGGACCATAGGTGTATAATTTTGTGAATATATAAAAATGAAACAAAAAGGAAAAAGAAAGAAAGACCGCGAAGGTCGACATGTTATAGTTAAGAAGTATAAATCATTCGTAAAGAGCAAACATATCTTCTGAAAACAAGGGACTGATGCTAAGAGTTTATTTTCCGGAATAACCGAGATAAGAATGGATGAATTCATTGAACTGACGAAAGAACATAACTTGGAAACGTTGGGTCTGCTTGTGTAAATTCCCAACCGTAGTATCACAATGCCATAAACGTGATGCTTGAATGCCCACCTCGCTGTAGCCATGACTAATTTTGCACGTTGTTTTCAAATCATCATTGTCACGCGTGCCTTGTGGAGTAATATGGGAGTTCTGCCCGAGACCGACACCTTGACACCCAAATTTGTTTTGCCCCAGATATCAAGATTGGGTTCCCACGATAAAAGACCCCATTGAAACACAACCTTAGACTTTTTTGAACCTTGGCCTATCAAAAGAATCCTCATCCTTTCCCCCGAAGCAAAGGACAGTGGAATCTCCTCAAGGGAGAGCAAATAGAATGCTAAAACCCGATTTCCCAAAGAAAGGAAAGGAGGAGGTGAAAAGAAAAGGAAGAAATGAAAAGAAAAGAAACAAGAAGAAAAATAAAAAAGAAAGAAAAAGAAGGATTCCTGATCGAAGATCCAAAGGAAGTGAAAATGGAAAAGATCGGAGGAAAACAGAGTAATTCTTGATTAATGAAAGAAAGGGAATGGAAAATCTTTAGACCAGATAAATTTTCGGCAAGATAAGTAACTATCGGCAAAGGAAAACCCATTTTTGGTGCCTCTTCCTTTCTAATTGACATTCAAAGTCATTCTCGACTGCCGATATCCCACCCCACATGAACAAAGAGGAAAAGACCGAAACACCCAGCTTCCTCTCCAAAAAACACTACCCTCGAGAAAATCCTATTGGTCCGTGATCGTACGTTTGATCTTTGATTCGATAGGAAATCGTGTGCAAAATAAAGTCATGGTGCAGTTATGGTTTGGGAATAGGGTGAAACACTTGCCTGTGTGAGTTTTATACACTATGCGTGATTTATTTTCAGCTTAGCCCGATGTTTCCCCCGCATGTTCATTTAGAAGCTAAATGTTGACATCCTGCACTTTCATTTTCAGTCACAAGGAAGATTACCCTTGGCACAAGTATATTATTTCTCTAGGATATGGTGCTCTCGCGAATGATTTATTTTTCTTTGCAAAAAGTATGTTCGCCCTTTTTTTCGGAGCCCCATGAATTGCATTTACGTTCATGCATCCTCCACCCAAAGAGTTTGGAGCTATGCTTCATGATTGACTAGTGAGGACCCTCTAGTGCAATCCTCCATTCTCGCCTTTTTTTCGGAGCCCCATGAATTGCGTTTTCGTTCATGCCTCCTCCACCCAAAGAGTTTGGAGCTATCCTTCATGATTGACTAGTGAGGACACTCTAGTGCAATCCTCCATCCTCGCATTTTAATCGGAACCCCATGAATTGCGTTTTCATTCATGCATCCTCCACCCAAAGAGTTTGGAGCTATGCTTCATGATTAACTAGTGAGGACCCTCTAGTGCAATCCACCATCCTCGCCTTTTTTTCGGAGCCCCATGAATTGCGTTTTCATTCATGCATCTTCCACCCAAAGAGTTTGGAGCTATGCTTCATGATTGACTAGGGAGGACCCTCTACTGCAATTCTCCATCCTCGCCTTTTTTTCGGAGCCCCATGAATTGTGTTTTCGTTCATGCATCCTCCACCCACAGAATTTGGAGCTATGCTTCAAGATTGGCTAGTGAGGACCCTCTAGTGCAATCCTCCATTCTCGGCTTTTCTTCTGAGCCCCATGAATTGCGTTTTCGTTCATGCATCCTGCACCCAAAGAGTTTGGAGCTATGCTTCATGATTGACTAGTGAGGACACTCTAGTTCAATCCTCCATTCTCGCCTTTTATTGGGAGCCCCATGAATTGCGTTTTTGTTCATGCATCCTCCACCCAAAGAGTTTGGAGCTATGCTTCATGATTGACTGGTGAGGACCCTCTAGTGCAATCCTCCATTCTCGCCTTTTTTTCAGAGCCCCACGAATTGTGTTTTCATTCATACATCCTTCACAAAAAAGAGTTTGGAGCTATGCTTCATGATTGATTAGTGAGGACCCTCTAGTGCAATCCTCCATTCTCGCCTTTTTCTTGGAGCCCCATGAATTGCGTTTTCGTTGATGCATCCTCCAACCAAAGAGTTTGGAGCTATGCTTCATGTTTGACTAGTGAGGACCCTCTAGTGCAATCCTTCATCCTCGCCTTTTTTTCGGAGCCCCATGAATTCCATTTTCGTTCATGCACCCTCCACCCAAAGAGTTTGGAGCTATGCTTCATGATTGACTAGTGAGGACCCTCTAGTGCAATCCTCCATCCTCGACTTTTTTCGGAGCCCCATGAATTGCGTTTTTGTTCATGCATCCTCCACCCAAAGAGTAAGGAGCTATGCTTCATGATTGACTAGTGTGGACCCTCTAGTGCAATCCTCCATTCTGGCCATTTTTTCGGAGCCCCATCAATTGCATTTTCATTCATGCATCCTCCACCCAAAGAGTTTGGAGCTATGCTTCATGATTGACTAGTGAGGACTCTTTAGTGCACTACTCCATTCTCGCCTTTTTTTCGGAGCCCCATGAATTGCGTTTTCGTTTGTGCATCATCCAGCCAATGAGTTTGGAGCTATGTTTCATGATTGACTAGTGAGGACCCTCTAGTGCACTCCTCCATCCTCGCCTTTTTTTCGGAGCCCCATGAAATGCGTTTTCGTTCATGCATCTTGCACCCAAAGAGTTTTGAGCTATGCTTCATGATTGACTAGTGAGGACTCTTTAGTGCACTACTCCATTCTCGCCTTTTTTTCGGAGCCCCATGAATTGCGTTTTCGTTTGTGCATCATCCAGCCAATGAGTTTGGAGCTATGTTTCGTGATTGACTAGTGAGGACCCTCTAGTGCACTCCTCCATCCTCGCCTTTTTTTCGGAGCCCCATGAATTGCATTTTCGTTCATGCACCCTCCACCCAAAGAGTTTGGAGCTATGCTTCATGATTGACTAGTGAGGACCCTCTAGTGCAATCCTCCATCCTCGACTTTTCTCGGAGCCCCATGAATTGCGTTTTTGTTCATGCATCCTCCACCCAAAGAGTAAGGAGCTATGCTTCATGATTGACTAGTGTGGACCCTCTAGTGCAATCCTCCATTCTCCCCTTTTTTTCGGAGCCCCATCAATTGCGTTTTCGTTCATGCATCCTCCAACCAAAGAGTTTGGAGCTATGCTTCATGATTGACTAGTGAGGACCCTCTAGTGCAATCCTCCATTCTCGCCTTTTTTTCGTAGCCCCATGAATTGCGTTTTCGTTCATGCATCCTCCACCAAAAGAGTTTGGAGCTACGCTGCATGATTGACTTGTGAGGACCCTCTAGTGCAATCCTCCATCCTCGCCTTTTTTTCGGAGCCCCATGAATTGCATTTTCGTTCATGCACCCTCCACCCAAAGAGTTTGGAGCTATGCTTCATGATTGACTAGTGAGGACCCTCTAGTGCAATCCTCCATCCTCGACTTTTTTCGGAGCCCCATGAATTGCGTTTTTGTTCATGCATCCTCCACCCAAAGAGTAAGGAGCTATGCTTCATGATTGACTAGTGTGGACCCTCTAGTGCAATCCTCCATTCTCCCCTTTTTTTCGGAGCCCCATCAATTGCGTTTTCGTTCATGCATCCTCCAACCAAAGAGTTTGGAGCTATGCTTCATGATTGACTAGTGAGGACCCTCTAGTGCAATCCTCCATTCTCGCCATTTTTTCGTAGCCCCATGAATTGCGTTTTCGTTCATGCATCCTCCACCCAAAGAGTTTGGAGCTATGCTGCATGATTGACTAGTGAGGACCCTCTAGTGCAATCCTCCATCCTCGCCTTTTTTTCGGAGCCCCATGAATTGCATTTTCGTTCATGCACCCTCCACCCAAAGAGTTTGGAGCTATGCTTCATGATTGACTAGTGAGGACGCTCTAGTGCAATCCTCCATCCTCGACTTTTTTCGGAGCCCCATGAATTGCGTTTTTGTTCATGCATCCTCCACCCAAAGAGTAAGGAGCTATGCTTCATGATTGACTAGTGTGGACCCTCTAGTGCAATCCTCCATTCTGGCCTTTTTTTCGGAGCCCCATCAATTGCATTTTCGTTCATGCATCCTCCACCCAAAGAGTTTGGAGCTATGCTTCATGATTGACTAGTGAGGACGCTCTAGTGCAATCCTCCATCCTCGAATTTTTTCGGAGCCCCATGAATTGCGTTTTTGTTCATGCATCCTCCACCCAAAGAGTAAGGAGCTATGCTTCATGATTGACTAGTGTGGACCCTCTAGTGCAATCCTCCATTCTGGCCTTTTTTTCGGAGCCCCATCAATTGCATTTTCGTTCATGCATCCTCCACCCAAAGAGTTTGGAGCTATGCTTCATGATTGACTAGTGAGGACTCTTTAGTGCACTACTTCATTCTCGCCTTTTTTTCGGAGCCCCATGAATTGCGTTTTCGTTTGTGCATCATCCAGCCAATGAGTTTGGAGCTATGTTTCATGATTGACTAGTGAGGACCCTCTAGTGCACTCCTCCATCCTCGCCTTTTTTTCGGAGCCCCATGAATTGCGTTTTCGTTCATGCATCTTGCACCCAAAGAGTTTTGAGCTATTCTTCATGATTGACTAGTGAGGACCCTCTAGTGCAATCCTCCATCCTCCACTTTTTTCGGAGCCCCATGAATTGCGTTTTTGTTCATGCATCCTCCACCCAAAGAGTAAGGAGCTATGCTTCATGATTGACTAGTGTGGACGCTCTAGTGCAATCCTCCATTCTCCCCTTTTTTTCGGAGCCCCATCAATTGCGTTTTCATTCATGCATCCTCCAACCAAAGAGTTTGGAGCTATGCTTCATGATTGACTAGTGAGGACCCTCTAGTGCAATCCTCCATTCTCGCCTTTTTTTCGTAGCCCCATGAATTGCGTTTTCGTTCATGCATCCTCCACCCAAAGAGTTTGGAGCTATGCTGCATGATTGACTAGTGAGGACCCTCTAGTGCAATCCTCCATCCTCGCCTTTTTTTCGGAGCCCCATGAATTGCATTTTCGTTCATGCACCCTCCACCCAAAGAGTTTGGCGCTATGCTTCATGATTGACTAGTGAGGACCCTCTAGTGCAATCCTCCATCCTCGACTTTTTTCGGAGCCCCATGAATTGCGTTTTTGTTCATGCATCCTCCACCCAAAGAGTAAGGAGCTATGCTTCATGATTGACTAGTGTGGACCCTCTAGTGCAATCCTCCATCCTCCCCTTTTTTTCGGAGCCCCATGAATTGCGTATTCGTTCGTGCACCCTCCACCCGAAGAGTTTGGAGCTATGCTTCATGATTGACTTATGAGGACCCTCTAGTGCAATCCTCCGTTCTCGCCTTTTTTTTGGAGCCCCCTGAATTGCATTTTCGTTCATGCAACCTCCACCCAAAGAGTCTGGAGCTATGCTTCATGATTGACTAGTGTGGACCCTCTAGTACAATCCTCCATCCTCGCCTTTTTTTCGGAGCCCCATGAATTGCGTTTTTGTTCATGCATCCTCCACCCAAAGAGATTGCAGCTATGCTTCATGATTGACTAGTGAGGACCCTCTAGTGCAATCCTCCATTCTCGCCTTTTTTTCGAAGCCCCATGAATTGTGTTTTCGTTCATGCATCCTCCACCCAAAAAGTTTGGAGCTATGCTGCATGATTGACTAGTGAGGACCCTCTAGTGCAATCCTCCATCGTCGCCTTTTTTTCGGAGCCCCATGAATTGCCTATTCGTTCGTGCACCCTCCACCCGAAGAGTTTGGAGCTATGCTTCATGATTGACTTGTGAGGACCCTCTAGTGCAATCCTCCATCCTCGCCTTTTTTTCGGAGCCCCATGAATTTCGTTTTCGTTCATGCATCCTCCACTCAAAGAGATTGGAGCTATGCTTCATGATTGACTAGTGAGGACCCTCTAGTGAAATCCTCCATTCTCGCCTTTTTTTCGGAGCCCCACCAATTGCGTTTTCGTTCATGCATCCTCCACCCAAAGAGTTTGGAGCTATGCTTCATGATTGACTAGTGAGGACCCTCTAGTGCAATCCTCCAGTCTCGCCTTTTTTTCCGAGCCCCATCAATTGCGTTTTCATTCATGCATCCTCCACCCAAAGACTTTGGAGCTATGCTTCATGATTGACTAGTGAGGACCCTTTAGTGCAATCCTCCATCCTCGCCTTTTTTTCGGAGCCCCATGAATTGCGTTTTCGTTCGTGCACCCTCCACCCGAAGAGTTTGGAGCTATGCTTCATGATTGACTAGTGAGGACCCTCTAGTGCAATCCTCCATCCTCGCCTTTTTTTCGGAGCCCCATGAATTTCGTTTTCGTTCGTGCACCCTCCACCAAAGAGTTTGGAGCTATGCTTCATGATTGACTAGTGAGGACCCTCTAGTGCAATCCTCCATCCTCAACTTTTTTCGAAGCCCAATGAATTGCGTTTTGGTTCATGCATCCTCCACCAAAAGAGTTTGGAGCTATGCTTCATGATTGACTAGTGAGGACCCTCTAGTGCAATCCTCCAGTCTCGCCTTTTTTTCGGAGCCCCATCAATTGCGTTTTCATTCATGCATCCTCCACCCAAAGACTTTGGAGCTATGCTTCATGATTGACTAGTGAGGACCCTTTAGTGCAATCCTCCATCCTCGCCTTTTTTTCGGAGCCCCATGAATTGCGTATTCGTTCATGCATCCTCCACCCAAAGAGTTTGGAGCTATGCTTCATGATTGACTAGTGAGGACCCTCTAGTGCAATCCTCCAGTCTCGCCTTTTTTTCCGAGCCCCATCAATTGCGTTTTCATTCATGCATCCTCCACCCAAAGACTTTGGAGCTATGCTTCATGATTGACTAGTGAGGACCCTTTAGTGCAATCCTCCATCCTCGCCTTTTTTTCGGAGCCCCATGAATTGCGTATTCGTTCGTGCACCCTCCACCCGAAGAGTTTGGAGCTATGCTTCATGATTGACTAGTGAGGACCCTCTAGTGCAATCCTCCATCCTCGCCTTTTTTTCGGAGCCCCATGAATTTCGTTTTCGTTCATGCACCCTCCACCTAAAGAGTTTGGAGCTATGCTTCATGATTGACTAGTGAGGACCCTCTAGTGCAATCCTCCATCCTCACTTTTTTCGAAGCCCAATGAATTGCGTTTTGGTTCATGCATCCTCCACCAAAGAGTTTGGAGCTATGCTTCATGATTGACTAGTGAGGACCCTCTAGTGCAATCCTCCAGTCTCGCCTTTTTTTCGGAGCCCCATCAATTGCGTTTTCATTCATGCATCCTCCACCCAAAGACTTTGGAGCTATGCTTCATGATTGACTAGTGAGGACCCTTTAGTGCAATCCTCCATCCTCGCCTTTTTTTCGGAGCCCCATGAATTGCGTATTCGTTCGTGCACCCTCCACCCGAAGAGTTTGGAGCTATGCTTCATGATTGACTAGTGAGGACCCTCTAGTGCAATCCTCCATCCTCGCCTTTTTTTCGGAGCCCCATGAATTGCGTTTTCGTTCATGCATCCTCCACCCAAAGAGATTGGAGCTATGCTTCATGATTGACTAGTGAGAACCCTCTAGTGAAATCCTCCATTCTCGCCTTTTTTTCGGAGCCCCACCAATTGCGTTTTCGTTCATGCATCCTCCACCCAAAGAGTTTGGAGCTATGCTTCATGATTGACTAGTGAGGACCCTTTAGTGCAATCCTCCATCCTCGCCTTTTTTTCGGAGCCCCATGAATTGCGTATTCGTTCGTGCACCCTCCACCCGAAGAGTTTGGAGCTATGCTTCATGATTGACTAGTGAGGACCCTCTAGTGCAATCCTCCATCCTCGCCTTTTTTTCGGAGCCCCATGAATTTCGTTTTCGTTCATGCACCCTCCACCTAAAGAGTTTGGAGCCATGCTTCATGATTGACTAGTGAGGACCCTCTAGTGCAATCCTCCATCCTCAACTTTTTTCGAAGCCCAATGAATTGCGTTTTGGTTCATGCATCCTCCACCAAAAGAGTTTGGAGCTATGCTTCATGATTGACTAGTGAGGACCCTCTAGTGCAATCCTCCAGTCTCGCCATTTTTTCGGAGCCCCATCAATTGCGTTTTCATTCATGCATCCTCCACCCAAAGAGTTTGGAGCTATGCTTCATGATTGACTAGTGAGGACCCTTTAGTGCAATCCTCCATCCTCGCCTTTTTTTCGGAGCCCCATGAATTGCGTTTCGTTCATGCATCCTCCACCCAAGAGTTTGGAGCTATGCTTCATGATTGACTAGTGAGGACCCTCTAGTGCAATCCTCCATCCTCGCCTTTTTTTCGGAGCCCCATGAATTGCGTTTTCGTTCATGCATCCTCCACCCAAAGAGTTTGGAGCTATGCTTCATGATTGACTAGTGAGGACCCTCTAGTGCAATCCTCCATTCTCGCCTTTTTTTCGGAGCCCCATAATTGCGTTTTCGTTCATGCATCCTCCACCCAAAGAGTTTGGAGCTATGCTTCATGATTGACTAGTGAGGACCCTTAGTGCAATCCTCCATCCTCGCCTTTTTTTCGGAGCCCCATGAATTGCGTTTTCGTTCATGCATCCTCCACCCAAGAGTTTGGAGCTATGCTTCATGATTGACTAGTGAGGACCCTCTAGTGCAATCCTCCATCCTCGCCTTTTTTTCGGAGCCCCATGAATTGCGTTTTCGTTCATGCATCCTCCACCCAAAGAGTTTGGAGCTATGTTTCATGATTGACTAGTGAGGACCCTCTAGTGCAATCCTCCATTCTCGCCTTTTTTTCGAAGCCCCATGAATTGCATTTTTGTTCATGCATCCTCAACTTAAAAAGTTTGGATCTATGCTGCATGATTGACTAGTGAGGACCCTCTAGTGAAATCCTCCATCCTCGCCTTTTTTTCGGAGCCCCATGAATTTCGTTTTCGTTCCTGCACCCTCCACCCAAAGAGTTTGGAGGTATGCTTCATGATTGACTAGTGAGGACCCTCTAGTGCAATCCTCCATCCTCAACTTTTTTCGGAGCCCCATGAATTGCGTTTTGGTTCATGCATCCTCCGCCAAAAGAGTTTGGAGCTATGCTTCATGATTGACTAGTGAGGACCCTCTAGTGCAATCCTCCAGTCTCGCCATTTTTTCGGAGCCCCATCAATTGCGTTTTCGTTCATGCATCCTCCGCCCAAAGAGTTTGGAGCTATGATTCATGATTGACTAGTGAGGACCCTTTAGTGCAATCCTCCATCCTCGCCTTTTTTTCGGAGCCCCATGAATTGCGTTTTTGTTCATGCATCCTCCACCCAAAGAGATTGGAGCTATGCTTCATGATTGACTAGTGAGGACCCTCTAGTGAAATCCTCCATTCTCGCCTTTTTTTCGGAGCCCCATCAATTGCGTTTTCGTTCATGCATCCTCCACCCAAAGAGTTTGGAGCTATGCTTCATGATTGACTAGTGAGGACCCTGTAGTGCAATCCTCCATTCTCCCCTTTTTTTCGGAGCCCCATGAATTGCGTTTTTGTTCATGCATCCTCCACCCAAAGAGTTTGGAGCTATGCTTCATGATTGACTAGTGAGGACCCTCTAGTTCAATCCTCCATTCTCGCCTTTTTTTTGGAGCCCCACCAATTGCGTTTTCGTTCATGCATCCTCCACCCAAAGAGTTTGGAGCTATGCTTCATGATTGACTAGTGAGGACCCTCTAGTGCAATCCTCCAGTCTCGCCTTTTTTTCCGAGCCCCATCAATTGCGTTTTCATTCATGCATCCTCCACCCAAAGACTTTGGAGCTATGCTTCATGATTGACTAGTGAGGACCCTTTAGTGCAATCCTCCATCCTCGCCTTTTTTTCGGAGCCCCATGAATTGCGTATTCGTTCGTGCACCCTCCACCCGAAGAGTTTGGAGCTATGCTTCATGATTGACTAGTGAGGACCCTCTAGTGCAATCCTCCATCCTCGCCTTTTTTTCGGAGCCCCATGAATTGCGTTTTCGTTCATGCATCCTCCACCCAAAGAGTTTGGAGCTATGCTTCATGATTGACTAGTGAGGACCCTCTAGTGCAATCCTCCATCCTCGCCTTTTTTTCGGAGCCCCATGAATTGCGTATTCGTTCGTGCACCCTCCACCCGAAGAGTTTGGAGCTATGCTTCATGATTGACTTATGAGGACCCTCTAGTGCAATCCTCCGTTCTCGCCTTTTTTTTGGAGCCCCCTGAATTGCATTTTCGTTCATGCAACCTCCACCCAAAGAGTCTGGACCTATGCTTCATGATTGACTAGTGTGGACCCTCTAGTACAATCCTCCATCCTCGCCTTTTTTTCGGAGCCCCATGAATTGCGTTTTTGTTCATGCATCCTCCACCCAAAGAGATTGCAGCTATGCTTCATGATTGACTAGTGAGGACCCTCTAGTGCAATCCTCCATTCTCGCCTTTTTTTCGAAGCCCCATGAATTGTGTTTTCGTTCATGCATCCTCCACCCAAAAAGTTTGGAGCTATGCTGCATGATTGACTAGTGAGGACCCTCTAGTGCAATCCTCCATCGTCGCCTTTTTTTCGGAGCCCCATGAATTGCGTATTCGTTCGTGCACCCTCCACCCGAAGAGTTTGGAGCTATGCTTCATGATTGACTTGTGAGGACCCTCTAGTGCAATCCTCCATCCTCGCCTTTTTTTCGGAGCCCCATGAATTGCGTTTTCGTTCATGCATCCTCCACTCAAAGAGATTGGAGCTATGCTTCATGATTGACTAGTGAGGACCCTCTAGTGAAATCCTCCATTCTCGCCTTTTTTTCGGAGCCCCACCAATTGCGTTTTCGTTCATGCATCCTCCACCCAAAGAGTTTGGAGCTATGCTTCATGATTGACTAGTGAGGACCCTGTAGTGCAATCCTCCATTCTCCCCTTTTTTTCGGAGCCCCATGAATTGCGTTTTTGTTCATGCATCCTCCACCCAAAGAGTTTGGAGCTATGCTTCATGATTGACTAGTGAGGACCCTCTAGTTCAATCCTCCATTCTCGCCTTTTTTTTGGAGCCCCACCAATTGCGTTTTCGTTCATGCATCCTCCACCCAAAGAGTTTGGAGCTATGCTTCATGATTGACTAGTGAGGACCCTGTAGTGCAATCCTCCATTCTCGCCTTTTTTTCGGAGCCCCATGAATTGCGTTTTCGTTCGTGCATCATCCAGCCAAAGTGTTTGGAGCTATGTTTCACGATTGACTAGTGAGGACCCTCTAGTGCAATCCTCCATCCTCGCCCTTTTTTGGAGCCCCTTGAATGGCGTTTTCGTTCATGCATCCTCCACCCAAAGAGTTTGGAGCTATGCTTCATGATTAACTAGTGAGGACCCTCTAGTGCAATCCTCCATTCTCGCCTTTTTTTGGAGCCCCATGAATGGCGTTTTCGTTCATGCATCCTCTACCCAAAGAGTTTCGAGCTATGCTTCATGATTGACTAGTGAGGACCCTCTAGTTCAATCCTCCATTCTCCCCTTTTTTTAGGAGCCCCATGAATTGCGTTTTTGTTCATGCATCCTCCACCCAAAGAGTTTGGAGCTATGCCTCATGATTGACTGGTGAGGACCCTCTAGTGCAATCCTCCATTCTCGCCTTTTATTCGGAGCCACATGAATTTCGTTTTCATTCATGCATCCTTCACCCAAAGAGTTTGGAGCTATGCTTCATGATTGACTAGTGACCAACCTCTAGTGCAATCCTCCATTCTTGCCTTTTTTTCGGAGCCTCATGAATTGCGTTTTCGTTCATGCATGCTCCACCCAAAGAGTTTGGAGCTATGCTTCATGATTGACTTGTGAGGACCCTCTAGTGCAATCCTCCATTCTCGCCTTTGTTCGGAGCCCCATCAATTGCGTTTTTGTTCATGCATCCTCCAGCCAAAGAGTTTGGAGCTATGCTTCATGATTGAGTAGTGAGGACCCTCTAGTGCAATCCTCCATTCTCACCTTATTTTTGGAGCCCCTTGAATGGCGTTTTCGTTCATGCATCCTCCACCCAAAGAGTTTGGAGCTATGCTTCATGATTAAGTAGTGAGGACCCTCTAGTGCAATACTCCATTCTCGCCTTTTTTTGGAGCCCCATGAATGGCGTTTTCGTTCATGCATCCTCCACCCAAAGAGTTTCGAGCTATGCTTCATGATTGACTAGTGAGGACCCTCTAGTTCAATCCTCCATTCTCCCCTTTTTTTAGGAGCCCCATGAATTGCGTTTTTGTTCATGCATCCTCCACCCAAAGAGTTTGGAGCTATGCCTCATGATTGACTGGTGAGGACCCTCTAGTGCAATCCTCCATTCTCGCCTTTTTTTCGGAGCCACATGAATTTCGTTTTCATTCATGCATCCTTCACCCAAAGAGTTTGGAGCTATGCTTCATGATTGACTAGTGACCAACCTCTAGTGCAATCCTCCATTCTTGCCTTTTTTTCGAAGCCCCATGAATTGCGTTTTCGTTCATTCATCCTCCACCCAAAGAGTTTGGAGCTATGCTTCATGATTGACTAGTGAGCACCCTCTAGTGCAATCCTCCATTCTCGCCTTTTTTCGGAGCCCCATGAATTGCATTTTCTTTCATGCATCCTCCACCCAAAGAGTTTGGAGCTATGCTTCATGATTGACTAGTGAGGACCCTCTAGTTCAATCCTCCATTCTCGCATTATTTTAGGAGCCCCATGAATTGCGTTTTTGTTCATGCATCCTCCACCCAAAGAGTTTGGAGCTATGCCTCATGATTGACTAGTGAGGACCCTCTAGTGCAATCCTCCATTCTCGCCTTTTTTTCGGAGCCCCATGAATTTCGTTTTCATTCATGCATCCTTCACCCAAAGAGTTTGGAGCTATGCTTCATGATTGACTAGTGAGGACCCTCTAGTTCAATCCTCCATTCTCGCCTTTGTTCGGAGGCCCATGAATTGCGTTTTCGTTCATGCATCCTCCACCCAAAGAGTTTTGAGCTATGCTTCATGATTGACTAGTGAGGACCCTCTAGTGCAATCCTCCATTCTTGCCTTTTTTTCGGAGCCCCATGAATTGCGTTTTCATTCATGCATCCTTCACCCAAAGAGTTTGGAGCTATGCTTCATGATTGACTAGTGAGCAACCTCTAGTGCAATCCTCCATTCTCGCCTTTTTTTCGGAGCCTCATGAATTGCATTTTCGTTCATGCATGCTCCACCCAAAGAGTTTGGAGCTATGCTTCATGATTGACTAGTGAGGACCCTCTAGTGCAATCCTCCATTCTCGCCTTTTTTTCGGAGCCCCATGAATTTCGTTTTCATTCATGCATCCTTCACCCAAAGAGTTTGGAGCTATGCTTCATGATTGACTAGTGAGGACCCTCTAGTTCAATCCTCCATTCTCGCCTTTGTTCGGAGGCCCATGAATTGCGTTTTCGTTCATGCATCCTTCACCCAAAGAGTTTGGAGCTATGCTTCATGATTGACTAGTGAGGACCCTCTAGTGCAATCCTCCATTCTCGCCTTTTTTTCGGAGCCCCATGAATTGCGTTTTCATTCATGCATCCTTCACCCAAAAAGTTTGGAGCTATGCTTCATGATTCACTAGTGAGGACCCTCTAGTTCAATCCTCCATTCCCCCCTTTTTTTAGGAGCCCCATGAATTGCGTTTTTGTTCATGCATCCTCCACCCAAAGAGTTTGGAGCTATGCCTCATGATTGACTGGTGAGGACCCTCTTGTGCAATCCTCCATTCTCGCCTTTTTTTCGGAGCCCCATCAATTTCGTTTTCATTCATGCATCCTTCACCCAAAGAGTTTGGAGCTATGCTTCATGATTGACTAGTGAGGAGCCTCTAGTGCAATCCTCCATTCTCGCCTTTGTTCGGAGCCCCATGAATTGCGTTTTTGTTCATGCATCCTCCACCCAAAGAGTTTGGAGCTATGCCTCATGATTGACTGGTGAGGACCCTCTAGTGCAATCCTCCATTCTCGCCTTTTTTTCGGAGCCCCATGAATTTCGTTTTCATTCATGCATCCTTCACCCAATGAGTTTGGAGCTATGCTTCATGATTGACTAGTGAGGACCCTCTAGTGCTATCCTCCATTCTCGCCTTTGTTCGGAGCCCCATGAATTGCGTTTTCGTTCATGCGTCGTCCACCCAAAGAGTTTTGAGCTATGCTTCATGATTGACTAGTGAGGACCCTCTAGTGCAATCCTCCATTCTCGCCTTTTTTTCGGAGCCCCATGAATTGCGTTTTCAATAATGCATCCTTCACCCAAAGAGTTTGGAGCTATGCTTCATGATTGACTAGTGAGGACCCTCTAGTGCAATCCTCCATTCTCGCCTTTTTTTTTGGAGCCCCATGAATTGCGTTTTCGTTCATGCATCCTCCACCCAAAGAGTTTGGAGCTATGCTTCATGATTGACTAGTGAGGACCCTCTAGTGCAATCCTCCATTCTGGCCTTATTTTTGGAGCCCCATGAATGGCGTTTTCGTTCATGCATCCTCCACCCAAAGAGTTTGGAGCTATGCTTCATGATTGACTAGTGAGGACCCTCTAGTGCAATCCTCCATTCTCGCCTTTTTTTTTGGAGCCCCATGAATGGCGTTTTCGTTCATGCATCCTCCACCCATAGAGTTTTGAGCTATGCTTCATGATTGACTAGTGAGGACCCTCTAGTGCAATCCTCCATTCTCGCCCTTTTTTTCGGAGCCCCATAAATTGCGTTTTCATTCATGCATCCTCCACCCATAGAGTTTGGAGCTATGCTTCATGATTGACTTGTGAGGACCCTCTAGTGCAATCCTCCATTCTCGCCTTTTTTTCGAAGCCTTATGAATTGCATTTTTGTTCATGCATCCTCCACCCAAAGAGTTTGGAGCTATGCTTCATGATTGACTAGTGAGGACCCTCTAGTGCAATCCTCCATTCTCGCCTTTTTTTCGGAGCCCATGAATTGCGTTTTCGTTCATGCATCCTCCACCCAAAGAGTTTGGAGCTATGCTTCATGATTGACTAGTGAGGACCCTCTAGTGCAATCCTCCATCCTCGCCCTTTTTTTCGGAGCCCCATGAATTGCGTTTTCGTTCATGCGTCCTCCAGCCAAAGAGTTTGGAGCCATACTTAATGATTGACTAGTGAGGACCCTCTAGTGCAATCTTCGATTGTCCAGGGTTTTTCATCGTCAAGTGCGGATCCTCTTGACTGGGAAATGTGATCTTTTTTATTTTCCCGATTGATTCCTTTGCTAAACGTGTGTATGTATATTATAATATTGTTGTTTTTGTTGTTGTTCGTATTTTATTTTGTGTTTTGTAGAAAAAGAAGGAGTAGAGACGAGAGTCTTCATAGACTAATCACGGAAAGGGCAAGACGGACGAAATCAGTGTCTTATCTTTGCTTTCCTCTTATCTCCGATAAAAGGTAAGTAAAGAGGGGCAACTGTCATACCCTAATTTCATCCGGGGATTATTACTTGATGATATGCAACCTTTGATCGGCCGCTTTGAGATACTTGGCATCCTTTGTTTCACAGTATGTGAAGTCCCGAGACATGCCGGAAATCAAAAGGAAGCAGGCTTACGCGATCCGTGAAATTCCGTAATGTGACAGAAACCAAAAGGAGGTGTTTTTGCGCAATCCGTGAGTTTCCGTAACTTCTTCAAAAGCTAAAAAAGAGTAAATAAATTATCCGTGAGGATTCATAACCTTACGGAAAGAAAATAAGTGTCGTTACGAAATTCGTAAAGTTTCGTAACGTTACGGAAAAAGAATTACCAAAAAAAGTAGAAGGGAGTGCATTTAGTAAAAAGGGGGTACAAATAGCAATCAGGCCCACTTGGGCCTTCCAGTTTCTTCCTCCAGAAGGCGGTTGCTTCTGGAGGAAGCAACCTTGCTCGCCTGGGCGAGCTGGGTGGCAAGCTCCTCCCCTATTTTGCAATAAATAGGGGAAGGAGTGAAGAGGAAAGGGGTTCAGCCTTCTTGGCACTTCTTATTCTCTCGAAATTGCTGAGGAAAATTGTTTTCGTGAAGAAAATCCAAGCCGAGGCGTTTCCGTAACGTTTCCGTGAATAATTACGTGAAGATTTTCAACCGTTCTTCGGCATTCATCGTTCGTTCTTCATTTTCTTCAGTCTTCAACTGGTAAGTACCTCAAACCGAGCTTTTCAATTCATTCTATGTACCCTGGTGATCCACATTTTGTTTCATGTATTTTTATTCTCGTTTTCATTTACTTTCCGTACCCCCTTTTGACGTGTTTCAGTCATTTATTTAAGTCATTTATCGCCTAATCAAAAAATAAAATAAATTTCCACCGATCATTTGATTTGTAATATCCGTTATTTTCTGTTAAAATGAATTCCGACCGTTCGATCGTGCCGTAACCACGTTGGAAATCAAAAAAGAGGTAAAATAATAATATAAATAATCAAAAAATATCTTTTAGTAAAATAAAGCGAAAAATCAATCGGACGTTTTCTCTTTGGGATTTCTCTTTCTTAATCGAATTGACTAATAACTAAAGTGAAACTAAGGCTAAAATCAATTCGCCTAGTCAAGCTCGTCCACAAAAAAGGTCACTAAATGGGGTTTGAAAGTTTATCATTTCAGTTTTCCTTATCAAGTAAATGGATCATTTTTAAGGTCCAACGCCTTAAAATGATCGCCTTTCAAGTAAAAAGAATCACTTGATTCACTCTTAAGAAAGAACTACCTAGGTCTGATTTCCTCTTCGATGGAGGGTACGTAGGAGCAAAAGCCCCCGCTTTTGTCGACCTCAAAAATAAAAAAGAAATAAAAAGTAAGATAACACAATTTCACAATTCTAAAAAATAGGTTGTTGTCCTTTGAGACAAACGTGAGAGGTGCTAATACCTTCCTCAAACGTAAATACAACTCCCGAACTTAGAATTTTCATTTTGACCGGTTTCCTTCGGTTTTTCCGACGTTTCCCACAAATAAACGTTGGTGGTGACTCTGCGCATCTTTCCTCCTTTGGAAAGCACACCCATGAGCCTCGCCTCGCTCGCCCGCAAAAGGGCATGTTGCGACAAGAAAAATTCATGTGCTACTCAGTTTTTGAAAAAACTTTTTAATACTTATCTTGATTAAGTCATCTCTTGATTCTTGAATCTTAAGTCTTGAATCTTGATCTTGATTCTTGGAAGCTTGAATCTTGAAACTTGATTCTTGATTCTTGAAATCAAATTTCCTTTTGAACCTTGAAGTGTTCTTGATTCAATCTTGAACTCATTCTTTGATTCTTGAGATCATCATCTTTGTTTTCATGAAGTGTTCTTGACTTTTGAGCTTTTTGTCATCACCTTTGTTATCATCAAAACTTTTTTTAATCAATCTTGATTCATCATGAAGTTTGCTTCTACAGTTTCTTTTACCTTTTTTTCTCAAACCCCCAACAAGAAAGAACCATAACTTAGGAACCAACATGAGTCTTTATTCTTCATCTAGTGTTAATGGTGAGGGTTTTACTCCTTAGGACCCCTTGTATAAGATATTAGATGAGTTGAGATCCCTTAAGTTGTGGAAAGAAAAACAAGAGAGAAAAGAAAAAGTAAAAAAAGAGTGGAAGAAATAAGTCAAGATGAAAGAAAGAAAATAAGAGAGGAAGAAAGAAGAAAAATAATGAAAGAAATGAAAAGAGAAAAACATGCCTCCTATAGTAGTCATGACTCTTGCAAGAGTTTAAGTGAAGAACTTAGCGACTATTATAGAGGGCGCCATAGTTCACACACTAAACATCACTCCCAAAGAAAAGAAAAGGATAGAAGGCCTCAAGAGGTTAACATTAGCCTCCCATATTTCCATGGAAAAGATAATGTTGAGGCCTACTTAGATTGGGAAATGAAGGTTGAACAACTCTTTGCTTGCCATCATATTAGCAAAGAGAGAAAAGTTCCATTGGCTACCCTTAGCTTTCAAGGGTATGCCCTCTATTGGTGGACTTCCCTTGTTAGGGAACGAAGGATTCATGGGGATCCTCCAGTAGAGTATTAGAATGATCTTAAGAGTGCCCTTAGGAAGAGGCACATTCCCTCCTACTATGAAAGGGAGCTTATGGACAAGCTCCAAAGGCTTAGACAAGGGAGTATGAGTGTTGAAGAATATATACAACAAATGGAACTACTCCTTTAAAGATCTGGACTTAGGGAGGAGGAAAGAACAAGCATAGCTAGGTTCCTTAGTGGGCTTAATATGGAAGTGAGGGATAAGGTTGAACTCCTTCCATATAGGGACCTAGATGAGCTAGTCCAACTTTGTATAAGAGTGGAGCAACAACTTAAAAGAAAGCCTTCTTCAAAATCTTATGGCTTTCACTCTTATCCAAGGAAGGACCAAGCCCAAGGAATTTTGGGGGCTACACCTTCAAAACCCAAGGAAGATAAGGGTAAGACCATAGGGAAATCCACCCCTAAGACTAGTTCCCAAGAAAGGACTAGCAACATTAAATGCTTTAAATGTCTTGGGAGAGGTCACATTGCCTCTCAATACCCCACAAAGAAAACCATGATTATGAGGGGTCAAGACATTTATAGTAGTCAATAGGAGACTACTTTTTCCCCTTCCTCTAGTGGAAGTGAAGATGATGTAAGGGGTGAAGAGTTTAGTGAGGAAGTCTACCCCCATGAAGAAGGTGACCTCTTAATGGTTAGAAGGATCCTTGGAGGTCAATCTTGTGATCTATCTCAATCCCAAAGAGAGAACATCTTTCATACAAGATGCAAAATTTTAGATAAAACTTGTTCTATCATTATGGATAGTGGATCTTGTAGCAATTTTTGTAGCACAAGATTAGTTTTCAAGTTGAACCTCACTATCATTCCCCACCCAAAACCTTATAAACCTCAATGGCTCAATGAGCAAAGGGAAATGATAGTTAACCAACAAGTGAAGGTACCTTTCTCCATTGGGACATATAAGGATGAAGTTAATTGTGATATAGTTCCCATGGAGGTAGGACATATTCTTTTAGGAAGGTCGTGGCAATTTGATAGGAAGATCATTTATAATGGCCTAACTAATGAGATTACCTTCACCCATCTTGGCACTAAATTTTTGTTTCATCCTCAAACACCTTCACAGGTGGCCAAAGATCAACTAACTATGAAAGATAAGAGGGATGAGGAAGAAAAACTAGAAAAACAAAAGAAAAGAATGATAGTAAGGCCTTGTCTTCAAAGGCCAAGGGGAAGGAAAAAGAGGGAAAGGATTCCTCCAAGAAGATTGTTAAGAAGGAAAATCATTTTGCAACAAAAGGTGATATTAAAAGAGCACTCCTTCTTAAACAATCTTTCTACCTTCTCCTATCAAGGGAAACATCCCTTAGCACTACCACAATTCCTACATTTGAGACCTTACCCCCAAAGGTCCAAGAACTCTTACATGAATTTGGTGATATATTTCCCAAAGAGATACCCCCTGGGCTACCTCCTTTAAGGGGAATAGAACACCAAATAGATTTAGTCCCAGGAGCAAGCCTTCCTAATAGGCCAGCCTATAGGACTAACCCTTAGGAGACTAAGGAGATAGAGTCTCAGGTTAAAGAATTGTTGGAGAAGGGCTGGGTCCAAGAGAGCCTAAGCCCATGTGCTATGCCAATGTTGTTGGTGCCCAAAAAGGATGGTACGTGGAGAATGTGTACAGATTGCAGGGCCATCAACAACATCACTGTAAAGTATAGGCACCCCATTCCTAGACTTGATGATTTGCTTGATGAGTTGCATGGTGCTAATATCTTTTCAAAAATTGATCTTAAAACTGGTTATCACCAAATCAGGATGAAAAAGGGTGATGAATGGAAAACCGTTTTCAAGACCAAGTTTGGTTTGTATGAATGACTAGTGATGCCTTTTGGGCTCACTAATGCACCAAGCACCTTTATGAGGCTTATGCATCATGTCTTAAGGGATTTCATAGGTAGATTTGTAGTCGTTTATTTTGATGATATTTTAGTGTATAGTATGAGCCTAGATGATCACTTAGGACATCTCAAGCAAGTTCTTTTAGTCCTTAGGAAAAACACCCTCTATGCAAATATAGAGAAGTGTACCTTTTGTGTAGATAATATAGTTTTCTTAGATTTTGTAGTTGGTAGAAATGGGGTCCAAGTGGACCCTGAGAAAATCAAGGCCATCCAAGAATGGCCCACCCCAAAAAGTGTGGGAGATATTAGGAGCTTCCATGGGTTAGCAAGCTTCTATAGAAGGTTCATTCCTAATTTCTTTACAATTGCATCACCTCTCAATGAGCTGGTGAAGAAGAATGTGGCATTTACCTGGGGTGAAAAACAAGAGCAAGCCTTTGCTTTGCTCAAAGAAAAGCCTACTAAGGCACCTGTTCTAGCTCTTTCTGACTTTTCTAAAACTTTTGAGCTAGAATGTGATGCCTCTGGAGTGGGAGTTGGAGCTGTATTGTTACAAGGTGGGCACCCTATTGCTTATTTTAGTGAAAAGCTTCATAGTGCCAACCTCAATTACCCCACCTATGATAAAGAGCTTTATGCCTTAATAAGAGCCCTCCAAACTTGGGAAAATTACCTTGTTTCCAAGGAATTTGTCATTCATAGTGATCATCAATCACATAAGTACATTAGAGGGCAAAGCAAGTTAAACAAGAGTCATGCAAAATGGGTAGAGTACCTAAAGCAATTTCCATATGTTATCAAATACAAAAAGGGAAAAATAAATGTGGTAGCTGATGCCCTCTCTAGGAGACACACATTGTTTTGCTCCCTAGGAGCTCAAATTTTAGAATTTGATAATATTAGGGACTTGCATGCTTTAGATGAACATTTCTCTCCCATTTACGAGAGTTGTGGGAAAAAGGCCCAAGATGGATTCTATTTGGCTGAGGGGTATTTGTTCAAAGAGGGAAAGCTTTGCATACCCCAAGGATCCATTAGGAAATTACTTGTGAAAGAGAGTCATGAGGGTGGGCTCCTGGGCCACTTTGGGATAGACAAGACCCTTGTCTTACTCAAAGAAAAGTTTTATTGGCCCCATATGAAGAAAGATGTCCATAAGCATTGCACTAGGTGTGTGGCTTGTTTACAAGCCAAGTCTAGGGTGATGCCTCATGGGCTATACACACCCTTACCCATCCCCTCTGCACCTTGGGTAGACATTAGTATGGACTTTGTCCTTGGGCTTCCTAGAACCCAAAGAGGTGTAGACTCTGGTGGTGGATAGGTTTAGCAAGATGGCACACTTTATACCATGCCACAAGGTGGATGATGCTTCCCACATCTCAAAACTCTTTTTCAGGGAAGTTGTGAGACTCCATGGTTTGCCTAGGACCATTGTGTCAGATAGAGATGCTAAGTTCCTTAGCCACTTCTGGAAAACCTTATGGGCTAAGCTAGGAACTAAACTTATTTTCTCTACCACTTGTCATCCATAAACTGATGGGCAAATAAAGGTAGTGAATAGGTCTTTATCCACCCTTTTAAGGGCTTTTCTGAAAGACAACCATGAGTCTTGGGATGAGTATCTTCCTCATGTAGTATTTTCCTACAATAGGGGGGTTCATAGAACCACCAAGCAGTCCCCTTTTGAGGTTGTCTATGGGTTCAATCCCCTAACACCGTTAGACCTCATTACCCTCCCACTGGACACTTCTTTTATACATAAAGAAGGGGAATCTAGGTCAGAGTTTGTAAAGAAGTTGCATGAGAAGGTTAAGAACCAAATAGAGAACCAAACAAAGGTGTATTCAACTAAAGGCAATAGAGGAAGAAAAGAGCTAGTTCTCAATGAGGGTGATTGGGTTTGGCTCCATCTTAGGAAGGATAGATTCCCTACAAAAAGGAAATCCAAGCTTAGTCCTAGAAGGGACGGACCTTTTCAGGTTTTAGAGAGGATCAATAACAATGCCTATAGATTGGACCTCCCAGAAGAGTATGGAGTCAGCACCACTTTTCACATTTCTGATTTAATTCCTTTTGCAGGTGGAGCTGATATTGAGGAGGAGGAACAAACAGATTTGAGGTCAAATCCTCTTCAAGGGGAAGGGTATGATGCTATCCTCCCTAGGAAGGGACCAGTCACTAGAGCCATGAGCAAGAGGCTCCAAGAGGCTAGAGTTGCTGAATAAGGCCCTAGGGTTCTCATGAATCTCAAGGTAGATTTCTGAGCCCATGGGCCAAGGTTGGGTCTGTTAGTGCTTAGCTTTACTAAGCTTTAAAAGATTGGCTAAGATTTTGTTAAAACATAAGCACTTAGACAATGATGGAAAGCTGGAGTTGCTGCACATGATGTCCAACGTTATGTCAAAGAATAAGATCGGGCTGCACAATGCACAAGGCAAGATAAAGTGTCAAATGAAGAATTGAAGCTGCAGGATTCACGATGTCGGATACAATGTCCAGGACATCCTGCCTGAAAATACTGGAATTGCTAAAAGCATTGAAGCTGCAGGATCCACGATGTCGGATACAATGTCCAGGACATCCTGCCCGAAAATACTGGAGTTGCTAAAAGCATTGAAGTTGCAGGATCCACGATGTCGGATACGATGTCCAGGACATCTTGCCCGAAAATACTGGACATATAAATCTGTTATATCTTTAACAGATTATTGTGCAGTTAGCAAGAGATTAGATGATCTATCTTTAGGAACGAATTAAAAGATAATTAAAGTTCGAATTACAAACTAGAAGAGTTCGTTCAGGGATTAAAGATTAAAGATAAAAACTAAAAGATCAAACGTTATCTTTTAGTTCTTTAAGTGCAGATTTTCAGGAAGAATGATAGATCTCATCCAGCACAAGCTGTTGCAGCCCAGACCCACACACTGCTATAAAAACATGGAGGCTGCACGAGTTCTGTACCAAGTCCGGGATTGAAGAGTTGTTTTGTGAGTTTTGGGACTTGAGTGTTTTGTGAGCCACCTTGATGGTACCCTAACATCAAGTGTTGGACCTGAGTGTGTAGAGTTGATCTCTAGTGTGTAGAGTTGATCTCTTTTGTTCAGAGAGCAATCTCTGGAGTGTCCTTGATTTAATTGTAAACACGGGAGAGTGTTTGAGAGGGAGTGAGAGGGGTTCTCATATCTAAGAGTGGCTCTTAGGTAGAGGTCGCACGGGTAGTGGTTAGGTGAGAAGGTTGTAAACAGTGGCTGTTAGACCTTGAACTAACACTATTTTAGTGGATTTCCTCCCTGGCTTGGTAGCCCCCAGATGTAGGTGAGGTTGCACCGAACTGGGTTAACAATTCTCTTGTGTTATTTACTTGTTTAATCTGTTCATTCACTCAGAGATAATCTGCATGTTCTGAAGCGTGATGTCGTGACATCCTGTACGACATCTGGCATTGGTATCAGAATTTCAATTGGTATCAGAGCGGGCACTCGAAATCACTGAGTGAGACCTAGGGAGATAAATTCTGATGAACATGGAGAAAGAAGGAGGACCAGTGAACAGACCACCAATTCTGGATGGAACCAACTATGAATACTGGAAAGCAAGGGTGGTGGCCTTCCTCAAATCACTGGATAGCAGAACCTGGAAAGCTGTCATCAAAGGCTGGGAACATCCCAAGATGCTGGACACAGAAGGAAAGCCCACTGATGGATTGAAGCCAGAAGAAGACTGGACTAAAGAAGAAGACGAATTGGCACTTGGAAACTCCAAAGCTTTGAATGCTCTATTCAATGGAGTTGACAAGAATATCTTCAGACTGATCAACACATGCACAGTGGCCAAAGATGCATGGGAGATCCTGAAAACCACTCATGAAGGAACCTCCAAAGTGAAGATGTCCAGGTTGCAACTCTTGGCTACAAAATTCGAAAATCTGAAGATGAAGAAGGAAGAATGTATTCATGACTTCCACATGAACATTCTTGAAATTGCCAATGCTTGCACTGCCTTGGGAGAGAGAATGACAGATGAAAAGCTGGTGAGAAAGATCCTCAGATCCTTGCCTAAGAGATTTGACATGAAAGTCACTGCAATAGAGGAGGCCCAAGACATTTGCAACATGAGAGTAGATGAACTCATTGGTTCCCTTCAAACCTTTGAGCTAGGACTCTCGGATAGGGCTGAAAAGAAGAGCAAGAATCTGGCTTTCGTGTCCAATGATGAAGGAGAAGAAGATGAGTATGACCTGGACACTGATGAAGGTCTGACTAACGCAGTTGTGCTCCTTGGAAAACAGTTCAACAAAGTGATGAACAGAATGGACAGGAGGCAGAAACCACATGTCCGGAACATCCCTTTTGACATCAGGAAAGGTAGTGAATACCAGAAAAGGTCAGATGAAAAGCCCAGTCACAGCAAAGGAGTTCAATGCCATGGGTGTGAAGGCTATGGACACATCAAAGCTGAATGTCCCACTCATCTCAAGAAGCAGAGGAAAGGACTCTCTGTATGTCGGTCTGATGATACAGAGAGTGAACAAGAAAGTGATTCTGACAGAGATGTGAATGCACTCACTGGGAGATTTGAATCTGCTGAAGATTCAAGTGATACAGACAGTGAAATCACTTTTGATGAGCTTGCTACATCCTATAGAGAACTATGCATCAAAAGTGAGAAGATTCTTCAGCAAGAAGCACAACTGAAGAAGGTCATTGCAAATCTGGAGGCTGAAAAGGAGGCACATGAAGAGGAGATCTCTGAGCTTAAAGGAGAAGTTGGTTTTCTGAACTCTAAACTGGAAAACATGACAAAATCAATAAAGATGCTGAATAAAGGCTCAGATACGCTTGATGAGGTGCTACAGCTTGGAAAGAATGTTGGAAACCAGAGAGGACTTGGATTTAATCCTAAGTCTACTGGCAGAACAACCATGACAGAATTTGTTCCTGCCAAAAACAGCACTGGAGCCACGATGTCACAACATCGGTCTCGACATCATGGAACGCAGCAGAAAAGGAGCAAAAGAAAGAATTGGAGGTGTCACTACTGTGGCAAGTATGGTCACATAAAGCCCTTTTGCTATCATTTACATGGTCATCCACGTCATGGAACTCAAAATAGCAGCAGTGGAAGGAAGATGATGTGGGTTCCAAAACACAAGACTGTTAGTCTTGTTGTTCATACTTCACTTAGAGCATCAGCTAAGGAAGATTGGTACCTAGATAGCGGCTGTTCCAGACACATGACAGGAGTTAAAGAATTCCTGGTGAACATTGAACCTTGCTCCACTAGCTATGTGACATTTGGAGATGGCTCTAAAGGAAAGATCACTGGAATGGGAAAGCTAGTCCATGATGGACTTCCTAGTCTGGACAAAGTACTGCTGGTGAAGGGACTGACTGCAAACTTGATCAGCATCAGTCAGCTGTGTGATGAAGGATTCAATGTAAACTTCACAAAGTCAGAATGCTTGGTGACAAATGAGAAGAGTGAAGTCCTAATGAAGGGCAGCAGATCAAAGGACAACTGTTACCTATGGACACCTCAAGAAACCAGTTACTCCTCCACATGTCTATTCTCCAGAGAAGATGAAGTCAGAATATGGCATCAAAGATTTGGACATCTGCACTTAAGAGGCATGAAGAAAATCATTGACAAAGGTGCTGTTAGAGGCATTCCCAATCTGAAAATAGAAGAAGGCAGAATCTGTGGTGAATGTCAGATTGGAAAGCAAGTCAAGATGTCCCACTAGAAGCTTCAACATCAGACCACTTCCAGGGTGCTGGAACTACTTCACATGGACTTGATGGGGCCTATGCAAGTTGAAAGCCTTGGAGGAAAGAGGTATGCCTATGTTGTTGTGGATGATTTCTCCAGATTTACCTGGGTCAACTTTATCAGAGAAAAATCAGACACCTTTGAAGTATTCAAGGAGTTGAGTCTAAGACTTCAAAGAGAAAAAGACTGTGTGATCAAGAGAATCAGGAGTGACCATGGCAGAGAGTTTGAAAACAGCAAGTTTACTGAATACTGCACATCTGAAGGCATCACTCATGAGTTCTCTGCAGCCATTACACCACAGCAAAATGGCATAGTTGAAAGGAAAAACAGGACTTTGCAAGAGGCTGCTAGGGTCATGCTTCATGCCAAAGAACTTCCCTATAATCTCTGGGCTGAAGCCATGAACACAGCATGCTATATCCACAACAGAGTCACACTTAGAAGAGGGACTTCAACCACACTGTATGAAATCTGGAAAGGGAGGAAGCCAACTGTCAAGCACTTTCACATCTTTGGAAGCCCATGTTACATTTTGGCAGATAGAGAGCAAAGGAGAAAGATGGATCCCAAGAGTGATGCAGGAATATTCCTGGGATACTCTACAAACAGCAGAGCATATAGAGTATTCAACTCCAGAACCAGAACTGTGATGGAATCCATCAATGTGGTTGTTGATGATCTAACTCCAGCAAGAAAGAAGGATGTCGAAGAAGATGTCAGAACATCGGGAGACAATGTAGCAGATACAGCTAAAAGTGCAGAGAATGCAGAAAACTCTGATTCTGCTACAGATGAATCAAACATCAACCAACCCGACAAGGGACCCTCCATTAGAATCCAGAAGATGCACCCCAAGGAGCTGATTATAGGAGATCCAAACAGAGGAGTCACTACAAGATCAAGGGAGATTGAGATTGTCTCCAACTCATGTTTTGTCTCCAAAATTGAGCCCAAGAATGTGAAAGAGGCACTGGCTGATGAGTTCTGGATCAATGCTATGCAAGAAGAATTGGAGCAATTCAAAAGGAATGAAGTCTGGGAGCTAGTTCCGAGACCCGAGGGAACTAATGTGATTGGCACCAAGTGGATCTTCAAGAACAAAACCGATGAAGAAGGTGTTATAACCAGAAACAAGGCCAGACTTGTTGCTCAAGGCTACACTCAGATTGAAGGTGTAGACTTTGATGAAACATTCGCCCCAGTTGCTAGACTTGAGTCCATCATATTGTTACTTGGTGTAGCTTGCATCCTCAAATTCAAGCTGTACCAAATGGATGTGAAGAGCGCATTTCTGAATGGATACCTGAATGAAGAAGCCTATGTGGAGCAGCCAAAGGGATTTGTAGATCCAGCTCATCCAGATCATGTATACAGGCTCAAGAAGGCTCTCTATGGATTGAAGCAAGCTCCAAGAGCTTGGTATGAAAGGCTAACAGAGTTCCTTACTCAGCAAGGGTATAGGAAGGGAGGAATTGACAAGACTCTCTTTGTCAAACAAGATGCTGAAAACTTGATGATAGCACAGATATATGTTGATGACATTGTGTTTGGAGGGATGTCGAATGAGATGCTTCGACATTTTGTCCAACAGATGCAATCTGAATTTGAGATGAGTCTTGTTGGAGAGCTGACTTATTTTCTGGGACTCCAAGTGAAGCAGATGGAAGACTCCATATTCCTCTCACAAAGCAAGTATGCAAAGAACATTGTCAAGAAGTTTGGGATGGAAAATGCCAGCCATAAAAGAACACCTGCACCTACTCACTTGAAGCTGTCAAAGGATGAAGCTGGCACCAGTGTTGATCAAAGTCTGTACAGAAGCATGATTGGGAGCTTACTATATTTAACAGCTAGCAGACCTGACATCACCTATGCAGTAGGTGTTTGTGCAAGATATCAAGCCAATCCTAAGATAAGTCACTTGAATCAAGTAAAGAGAATTCTGAAATATGTAAATGGCACCAGTGACTATGGGATTATGTACTGTCATTGTTCAAATTCAATGCTGGTTGGGTATTGTGATGCTGATTGGGCTGGAAGTGCAGATGACAGAAAAAGCACTTCTGGTGGATGTTTCTATTTGGGGAACAATCTTATTTCATGGTTCAGCAAGAAGCAAAACTGTGTGTCCCTATCTACTGCTGAAGCAGAGTATATTGCAGCAGGAAGCAGCTGTTCACAACTAGTTTGGATGAAGCAGATGCTGAAGGAGTACAATGTCGAACAAGATGTCATGACATTATACTGTGACAACCTGAGTGCTATTAATATTTCTAAAAATCCTGTGCAACACAGCAGAACCAAGCACATTGACATTAGACATCACTATATCAGAGAGCTTGTTGATGATAAAGTTATCACACTGGAGCATGTTGACACTGAGGAACAAATAGCAGATATTTTCACAAAGGCATTGGATGCAAATCAGTTTGAAAAACTGAGGGGCAAGCTGGGCATTTGTCTGCTAGAGGAATTATAGCAGCTACTGCTATCTGAACGTGCTCAAACGTCTCACTTAACATTAATAGCACGTTCACTACTAAGCCAAAACAAATTCGACCGTTGCTTCACACGTCCCTCTACATTCCTCATTCAAACTTATATTTTCGTGGTAATCTCGTTTTCAGCATTCCCCAACAGCTCTCAGAAATTTGCGAAACCATTCCAAACGCTCTGCTTTTCCATGGCTACCTCACCAAAAGAAACTTCAGCTCCTGGTTCACCCTCTGTACCATCATCCCCATCATCCACCAAAGCGCCATCAATCCAGGAACAACCTGAATTCCATATCCAACCCATACAGATGATTCCTGGTCAAGCCCCTGTTCCTGAAAAACTGGTTCCCAAACGACAACAGGGTGTGAAGATTTCTGAAAACCCTAGCCTTGCAACAAGTCCTAGGGAAGTAGACACAGAGATGGATAAGAAGATCCGCAGTATTGTGAGTAACATTCTGAAAAATGCCTCTGTTCCTGATGCTGATGAAGATGTTCCAACATCTTCCACCCCAAATGCTTCTGTGCCTGATGTTGAGAAAGATGTTCCAACATCTTCCGCCCCAAATGCCGAAGTCCTCTCTTCCTCCAGCAAAGAGAGATCAACAGAGGAAGATGATCAAGCCGCAGAGGAGACTCCTGCACCACGGGCACCAGAACCTGCTCCAGGTGACCTCATTGACCTAGAAGAGGTAGAATCTGATGAGGAACCCATTGCCAACAAATTGGCACCTGGCATTGCAGAACGATTACAAAGCCGAAAAGGAAAAACCCCCATTAAGAGGTCAGGACGAATCAAGACTATGGCACAGAAGAAGAGCACTCCGATCACTCCTACCACATCCAGACGGAGCAAAGTTGCAATCCCTTCCAAGAAGAGGAAAGAAATTTCCTCATCTGACTCTGATGATGATGTCGAACTAGATGTTCCCGACATCAAGAGGACCAAGACATCAGGGAAGAAGGTGCCTGGTAATGTCCCTGATGCACCATTGGACAACATCTCATTCCACTCCATTGGCAATGCTGAAAGGTGGAAATTCGTGTATCAACGCAGACTTGCCTTGGAAAGAGAACTGGGAAGAGCTGCCTTGGATTGCAAGGAGATCATGGACCTCATCACGGCTGCTGGACTGCTGAAGACTGTCACCAAGTTGGGAGATTGCTATGAGAGTCTAGTCAGGGAATTCATTGTCAACATTCCCTCTGACATAACAAACAGAAAGAGTGATGAGTATCAAAGAGTGTTTGTCAGAGGAAAATGTGTTAGATTCTCCCCTGCTGTGATCAACAAATACCTGGGCAGACCAACAGATGGAGTGGTGGACATTACTGTTTCTGAGCATCAAATTGCCAAGGAAATCACTGCCAAACAAATCCAGCATTGGCCAAAGAAAGGGAAGCTGTCTGCAGGGAAGCTAAGTGTGAAATATGCAATCCTGCACAGGATTGGAGCTGCAAACTGGGTACCCACCAATCATACTTCCACTGTTGCCACAGGTTTGGGTAAATTTCTGTATGCTGTTGGAACCAAGTCCAAATTTAATTTTGGAAACTATATATTTGATCAAACTGTTAAGCATTCAGAATCCTTTGCTGTCAAATTACCCATTGCCTTCCCAACTGTATTGTGTGGCATTATGTTGAGTCAACATCCCAATATTTTAAACTACACTGACTCTGTGATGAAGAGAGAATCTCCTCTATCCCTGCATTACAAACTGTTTGAGGGGACACATGTCCCAGACATTGTCTCGACATCAGGGAAAGCTGCTGCCTCAGGTGCTGTGTCCAAGGATGCTCTGATTGCTGAACTCAAGGACACATGCAAGGTGCTGGAAGCAACCATCAAAGCCACCACAGAGAAGAAGATGGAGCTGGAACGGCTGATCAAAAGGCTCTCAGAAAGTGGCATTGATGATGGAGAAGCAGCTGAGGAAGAAGAAGAAGCAGCTGAGGAAGAAGATGCTGCAGCAGAGGAAGAGGAAGATGCAGCAGAGGATACTGAATCAGATGATGATGATTCTGAAGCCACCCCATGACCATCAGACCTTTATTTTTGCTTTTTACTTTTACTAGCTAAAGGGGCATGTCCCTTTGAACAATTAATTATTATTGGTCTGTAATATTTGCACCTTCAGTTCATGCATTCTACTTTTGTCAAATTCTGTCTAAAAAGGGGGAGTAATAGTATTATATGCATGATTTTGTGTATACAGTAGTAGTATTATGCATGACTTATGATTTAGAGAAGTAGGATACGATGTATGCATGATTCATGATTTTGAGGGGGAGTTGTATGTATATGATTTTGAGGGGGAGACTGCTGCTGCTGATGATGACTGATGTAAGCTACTAGTAGCTGATAGAAGATGCTGCAGTAAGAGCATGGAGACAAGGGAAAGCTGATGTCACATGAGATGTCTTGACATCCTGGAAAAGACTAGTAGCTGATAGAAGATGCTGCAGTAAGAGCATGGAGACAGGGGGAGCAGAAGAAGAAAGCTGATGTCATGTGAGATGTCTTGACATCCTGGAAACGACTTGCAACTTGCAGAATTTCCGCTGTGCTTGATTACTCTGATAATGAAAGTTGCTGATCCCACTTGCATAACTGCTCGTACCTGCTCAGGAAGTGTCTAAGTATGTTTTAGACAAAATTTGCCAAAGGGGGAGATTGTTAGTGCTTAGCTTTACTAAGCTTTAAAAGATTGGCTAAGATTTTGTTAAAACATAAGCACTTAGACAATGAAGGAAAGCTGGAGTTGCTGCACATGATGTCCAACGTTATGTCAAAGAATAAGATCGGGCTGCATAATGCACAAGGCAAGATAAAGTGTCAAATGAAGAATTGAAGCTGCAGGATTCACGATGTCGGATACAATGTCCAGGACATCCTGCCTGAAAATACTGGAATTGCTAAAAGCATTGAAGCTGCAGGATCCACGATGTCGGATACAATGTCCAGGACATCCTGCCCGAAAATACTGGAGTTGCTAAAAGCATTGAAGTTGCAGGATCCACGATGTCGGATACGATGTCCAGGACATCTTGCCCGAAAATACTGGACATATAAATCTGTTATATCTTTAACAGATTATTGTGCAGTTAGCAAGAGATTAGATGATCTATCTTTAGGAACGAATTAAAAGATAATTAAAGTTCGAATTACAAACTAGAAGAGTTCGTTCAGGGATTAAAGATTAAAGATAAAAACTAAAAGATCAAACGTTATCTTTTAGTTCTTTAAGTGCAGATTTTCAGGAAGAATGATAGATCTCATCCAGCACAAGCTGTTGCAGCCCAGACCCACACACTGCTATAAAAACATGGAGGCTGCACGAGTTCTGTACCAAGTCCGGGATTGAAGAGTTGTTTTGTGAGTTTTGGGACTTGAGTGTTTTGTGAGCCACCTTGATGGTACCCTAACATCAAGTGTTGGACCTGAGTGTGTAGAGTTGATCTCTAGTGTGTAGAGTTGATCTCTTTTGTTCAGAGAGCAATCTCTGGAGTGTCCTTGATTTAATTGTAAACACGGGAGAGTGTTTGAGAGGGAGTGAGAGGGGTTCTCATATCTAAGAGTGGCTCTTAGGTAGAGGTCGCACGGGTAGTGGTTAGGTGAGAAGGTTGTAAACAGTGGCTGTTAGACCTTGAACTAACACTATTTTAGTGGATTTCCTCCCTGGCTTGGTAGCCCCCAGATGTAGGTGAGGTTGCACCGAACTGGGTTAACAATTCTCTTGTGTTATTTACTTGTTTAATCTGTTCATTCACTCAGAGATAATCTGCATGTTCTGAAGCGTGATGTCGTGACATCCTGTACGACATCTGGCATTGGTATCAGAATTTCAGGGTCCAATTATCTTTGTACATATTAGACTAGGATGTCATTATAGGTTGGGTACCCTAGAAATATAGGATTTTTCAGCCCTTGTATTTTAAGGTACCTAGACTAGTTTTTGTATTAAGGGTAGTTTTGTAATTTCACATGCACTAAGTGAATATTTGATGTGTGTGGTTGGAAATAAATTTAATTGAATTGGTAGAAGCTCAATTCAATTAAATTTTACAGGGGGAGGTGAGCATTTGCTTACTACACCCCATTGCCACATCATATAGTCACACTTTGTGCATGTCCTTCATGCTTTACATGCCTCATGACACCTAAGCACACTTAGTGGAGAATCTTGGAATTGATCTTGGATTAGTGGGCTGAACCATAACTAAAATTCACTAATCATAATTAGTGAAATTTTGGCTCCAAAGTTTGGCTCCACAAATTCAATTTCAAATTCAAGTGAAATTTGAATTGAAATTCAAATTTCCCTCTAATTTTGTGTGACACTTAGGCTATAAATAGAGGTCATGTGTGTGCATTTTTTCAACTTTGATTATTTGAAAATTAAACTTCAGATTTCATAGCTCTTTTAGAGCATAAAATTTCGTGCTCTTTTCTTCCTCTCCCTTCATTCATCTCCTTCTTCCAAGCTCTTATCCATGGCCTCCTATGGTGGTGAGCTTCTTCTAGACTCATCTTCTCCTTGAAGTGGCGTCTCCTCTCTCTCTTCCTTCTCCATTCTGCTACTATTCATCTTTCTAGAAGCAAAGGAATCCATTGATGAAGAAGATCCTAGGCCTACAAGCTCCAATGGGAGCTTACACCAATACTTTCATCAACTATTGGTTCATTGGTTTTGACAATTGAAATAGGAATGAAGACGGCAACAAGGTCTACATATAGGAGTTCATCTTCTGTAGCTGGGGCATGTTAAGCATATTCATGGTTTGGAAAATAGTCAGGATTTGAATCCACTTCAATGGTGTTTTCTTCAACCATTGGTTACAGGAGGAACATATATTTTGATGGAGAGGAATCATTATGACTTTGGGTATCCTTTTTCTCCTCTAGATCATCATCTACTCCAGCATTGCTTGTATTTGTTGTCAAAATGGGGATGTCTGAATCTTTTGGGAATGAAACATATTTGTCAAGATTGATTTTTGAAATTGAAATTAAATTATTAGAAAATAATTAAGGATCAAAATATCTACCAATTGTTTCCTTATTTACGCTCTCTATGCTAGAGCTAACATTAAGGGTATCTTAAGTTTCTTTTCCCTATCATTGATAAGTTGGTTCTATAGTTCTTAATAGCATTGGTTTAGGAAAAGAAAAAATTGTATATTTTTTAGAAATTTACCCTATTATCACCAATATATGAAGGACCTTGAGAAGAGGAAAGATCCACTATATCTTCATCTTGCAATGAAGATAGCCAAGACTTATATACTTCGATATTCCATTTGAAAGATGTATCGCAAGAAGTTCTCTAGATCTAGGTCATGTGAGATAAGTTTTCCTTAAAGATAAGTACTGTTTAAAATTTCGTTACTTGGTAAATGAAAATTAAAAGAGAGTGAAAATCAATTATCTTTTTCTTGGTCTTTTTTGAAGAAGTTGATTGAAATCAGGAACTGATGGACACATCATCATCAAAGTCGTTTGGTCTCTTAGAAACTTTGGTCTTGGTGGATTGAGAGGTAGTAGACTAAAATAGTAAGAAATTTCATAAATTGTGAAAATTCGAAAAATAAGTTACATTGAAATAGAATAAATTGAACCTTTGATGGTTGTTGGAATTTGGGAGGTTTTGGTGGAAGCTTAACTTCATCATCATTCTTGGTGTTAGTGGTTTTCTTCGATCCTTGCAAGAAATTTAATTTTATTATTAGAAAATTATTAAATAATAAAATCTAATTGAATTAGAGAATTTGATATACATTATTTCTTGTGCTGCTAGAAGAAGGAGCTTTTCTCTTTCGAGGAGCTTTTTTCAAAGTCCCTTGATCATCATCCTTCCAGTCTTCATTGTCTCCTTGGTGGGGAATTTGGATAGGGATAGCAGAAAGTTTAAATCATAAACATTATAATATTCAATGAGGATTATTTCGAACACGTACTCTAATATGACATAAACGAAATTTACCATTTATTTGTTTGGTTTTGATTTCTACATATTCTTGTGGGATTATTCCTCTTAGGTAGTGAAGGTAGTCTCCAAGGTAAATTTTAGCAAAAGTAGCTTTTCGAGAAGGAGCATTTTCAACTTTATACATGAGTAAAAATGGTAATAGTTCTCGAATCCAAGGAAGATTTCAAGAATTTTACTTAGACCAAAACAAGATTTTGGAATGAGAGGAAGGTTTTTTAGGCAATATCAAGAAAAATTTGTGTTTCCTTTGAAGTTGATGACTCTACCATTGTAATTTAGTTACAACAAGGTGGGGGACTATGGTTGGTTTGAAGAATGATGATGAGAAAAAGAATAAAGAAGGAGCTAAAGAACAAAACAAGAAAAATGATGAAGTGGTGACTAGTGAAAAAGTGGAAGAAAAAGTGGTAAGTGAATGAGAGAAGAAGAAATCAAATGAACAAACCACTAATAAAGGTAAAGCTATAGTAAACCATCCACCAATTGAGCATCTTCCTTATCTGTATGCTCTGTCAAAGAAAGATAAGAACATGCAGTACAAGCATTTTATAGATATTTTTAAATAACTACATATTAACATTCCTTTTTTTGAGGCGTTAGAGCAGATGCCAACATATGCTAAATTCATGAAGGATTTGCATATGAAGAAGAAAAGAATTATCGATGATGAAATAGTGAAGCCTCAGCCACAACAATGACGTCCGACTATAAAGACATTAAAGAAACACTCCTAGGAGGCAGCCTAGTATTTCCAAACCCTACATTTAAAAAAAATCATCTGATTTCATACTTGTGTTATTTAAATATTTGTTTGTTTGAACTATTTTTAAATATTTTAAGATTATCATTTTTAAGGGATTAATTGTCCATGTTATTGGTACTAAAAAAAACAAACCATTAACTCACCTGGGCGAGTGAACGTTTATGAGAAAAATAAAAAGGGGGGTGAAATCCGATTTCACCCCACTCATTTCAAAAACTGATGCAATCCTACCCCTTAAGGGCATTGGATAGAAGACTACAAGAAGATTGAGCCAGAGATGCAAGAGAAGGCCCTAGGGTTCTCATGAATCTCAGGGTAGATTTTTGAGCCCATGGGCCAAGGTTGGGTCCACTTATCTTTGTACATATTAGACTAGGATTTCATTATTTTTGGGCCTTGTATTTAGGGCTCCATAATGTAGGTAGGGTACCCTAGAAATGTAGGATTTTTCAGCCCTTGTATTTTAGGGCACCTAGACTAGTTTTTGTATTAAGGGTAGTTTTGTAATTTCACATGCATTAAGTGAATATTTGACGTGTGTGTTGGGAAATAAATTTAATTGAATTGGGAGAAGCCCAATCCAATTAAATTTTAGAGGGAGAGGTGAGCATTTGCTTACTACACCCCATTGTCACATCATATAGTCACACTATGTCAATGTCCTTCATGCTTTACATGCTTCATGACACCTAAGCACACTTAGTGGAGAATCTTGGACTTGATCTTGGATTAGTGGGCTGAACCATAACTAAAATTCACTAATCATAATTAGTGAAATTTTGGCTCCAAAATTTGGCTCCACAAATTCAATTTCAAATTCAAGTGAAATTTGAATAGAAATTCAAATTTCTCTCCAATTTTGTGTGACACTTAGGCTATATATAGAGACCATGTGTGTGCATTTTTTCCAACTTTGATCATTTGAGAATTATACTTCAAAGTTCAAACCTCAATTGAGGCACAAAATTTCGTGCTCCTTCTCTCTCTCTCCCACCACTCATCTTCTCCTTCCTTCAAGCTTTTATCCATGGCTTCCTACGCTTCTTCTTGACTCATCTTTTCCTTGAAGTGGCATCTCCAACCATCTTTGTTCCTTCTCCATTCCACTGCCATTCATCTTCAAGAAGCAAAGGACTCCATTGATGAAGAAGATCCAAGGCCTACAAGCTCCACATGGAGCTACATCAAAAGGCTACGCCTTCAAAAGCCAAAAATTCATCCAAGTGCCATCCTTTTCTTCAATTTCTGCATTTCACTTCATCTCATTCAAGAAAGAACCATGTTCTATCTAATTTTCGTATCTTATTTAGGTTTTATTTTATGAACTTGTGTTTTCCTTTCAATGAAATACAATTTACATTTTTGAATGATTGGATGACCCTTTGTTCAAAAGGTTTGTGTTCTGAATCGTAATAGGCTTGCTTTTGCTTTTCTGCTTGTTGCATTTTTTTATTATTCTCAATCCCTCATTTATGCATGCCTAAACATGTGCACACCAAGTGTTTGATAAAATGTCACAATGGCTATACTATGTTTTCTTTTAAAAAGTTTTGAATGCTTAAACATGTTTAGTCGTTAGTTTAGGTGTGAAATCAACTCTAATTGATAACTTAAATGGGGTTGTGAATTGAGATTAAAATTACCACATTTCCTTAAAATGCAATTACATGAGTTGTTAGTGGGCAAATAAACTTGTTGGGTTTGAAATGACCACCATTTTATTTTGGACTTAAATTGTTGCATTTGTCTGGATTGAATTGCTGCTTAAAATGCTTTTTTGGATTGAACTTTCACACACATTGACTTCTTAGTTGCTAAAACAATTGACCAATTCACAATGGCTAGCTATTCTTTGAAAAATAATTTTTGCTAAAATTCTAGTTGAATTTGTCTTTGTTATAGATGGCTCCAAAGAAACTCACCTCTAAGAGAGCTAAGAAGACCACTGCATGAGAAGGATCTAGCACAGCGCCACCTATAGAATTTGACTTTGATGGACACTTCTTTCATAGTGAGGAACATCAATACCACTTTGAAGTGATCAAAGATTGGTCTTTCCTCAAAGAAAGAAGGGTCCAATTAGTTGAGGGTGAGTATATTGAATTCCAAAAAAAGATTGCTAAGTGGCACTAGACACAACTTGCAGAGCCCATGCCTAAATACGACCCTAAAGTTGTCATGTAATTTTAATCAAATGTTTGGCCTACTGAGGAAGGTGTTATGGATAAGTGCTCCAAAGTGAAGGGCCAATGGATTCTATGACGCAAATGCCATCAACCAATTTTTAGGGAATCCATTGATCTTAAAGGAGGTGCAACAATGTGAATACACTGCAAGAAGAAGTCAGACTACAAGTTTTGATGAAAACACTATAGGTTAGCTACTTTGCTTCCCAAGATGTGATTTTGTAAGGAGCATGACAGGGAAGGTGTTGCAAATCATGTGCACCAACATAATGACTTTTACTCAAATTTGGATAACTTTCCTTCTCAGTAATATCCTTCGAAGTGACCACAACTGTGATCTTACCCTACCTAAACATCAACAGGTCTACAGCATTATGGAGCAGATCATTGTTCATGTGGCCTAACTCATTTCAGATGTTATCCATTAGTTTGTTGGTACTGAACCTCCTAGGCACCCACTGGACCCAAAAATGTCCAACAAGGCAATGAGTTTTCCTGCTTTAGTTACATGTCTTTACCAGTTCTATGGAGTACAGGTCACACCAACAAAACACATCCGGCCTCCAATTAACAGATCATTTATTGAAAAATATTGCATGCCAAGGTAGGTACAACAACCAGAGCAAGTCAGCAACCTTAGCTAGCAGCAAATGAACCACCACCACCTTTACATCAGCCACCATCCTTGGAGTTCATCTCAGCCCACTTGCAAAGGATGAAGCTCCAAATGCACACATACATGTGTCATTTGGCTGACCAGCAAGCAACAAATCATAAGGGCCAGATGCAGTTGAATGATAACTTCTACCATTATATACTGCACCAGCATCACCAGGAACCTAGCCCTTACCCTTAGCTTACTCCCGAACAGTTTAGAGCCACTGTTGCCTGGCCTGGAGACAAGCCTATTTTTCAGGAAGAAGCAAGACCTGCAGATGCTCAAGGAGCTACCCACAAAGATGGAGGAAGAGCTAAGGAAGATGAAGACATGGCGGATTTGGTTGATGATTTCATTGGAGGAGACTCAGCGCCTTAGCCATGATCTTCAAAAACTCATGAACTTGTCTTTATGTTTATTTATCGCTTTTGTAGACAAAGGATCAAGCTGAATGTTTTGATGATGCCAAAGGATCACATGTTTCTCAAAGCTTTATTCAAGACAAAGAAATTAAAGATATTCAAGATGGATGATCAAGACAGTCTGTAGAGTCTTAGGAAGGGTATATTAAATAAGAAGGGAATTCCTATTTGAAGTAGCAAACGATTTGGCCAAGAAATTTAAGTTAAAAAGTCTTTTTCAAGAGATTTACTCTCTGGTAATCGATTACCAGAGGATGTAATCGATTACCAGTGGCCAAAAATGATTTACAACAGCTATTAAAATTTGAATTCTAAATTTGCACTGTGTAATCGATTACACATATATGGTAATCGATTACGAGCAGTTATTGAACGTTTTAATTCAAATTTTAAAGCTTGTAATTGATTACACACATACTGTAATCGATTACCAGAGAAGATTTTCAGAAAATATTCTCAACAGTCACATCTTTTCATTTTGTTCTTAAATGGCCATCAAAGGCTTATATATATGTGACATGAGACACGAATTTGCTAAGTTTTTTTCAGAACAAAAAGGTCTTATCCTCTTAACAAGCAAAATTGTTTTATCCTCTTACAAATTCCTTGGCCAAAACACTTGTGATTCAATAAGGAATTATTTGAGTGCTCAAATTGTTCAATCTATCTCTTTCAAGAGAGATTTCTTCTTCTCTTCTTCTTTATTCTGAAAAGGGATTAAGAGACCGAGGGTCTCTTGTTGTAAAAGAATTCTAAACACAAAGGAAGGATTGTCCTTGTGTGTTTAGAACTTGTAAAAGGAATTTACAAGATAGTGGAACTCTCAAGCAGGTTGCTTGGGGACTGGACGTAGGCACAAGGGTGTGGCCGAACCAGTATAAATCTGTGATCGAGGCCGTACCCGAATCAAATAAACATGAAAATGCAGTAACTAGGAAGTGATCCTAGGTCGTTTCCCAACGAGCAGTGACAAGCCAAATGTTCATAATATACTTGCAGTAACAGTAACAGTAACGATGGGGGGGGTTGTTTGCTTTTGTAAATTAAACAGCGAATATATGTGAATTAGAAAATATCAGAATTAAAACACGTTGCTTCCCCTTGATTCACAAGCAAGTCTCTTATCCTAGGTTACGAGAGTTTATCCTTTATCAGTTTAACCACTTAATCCAACCCTAAATTAAATTACTAAGCGAAATTCAACATAAGGCATTCATTATGTGATTAAGCATCACATACACCAATTACTCATAAACGATCATTAAGCATGAACGTAAATTAAGCGCAGAGACAATTAATCAAGCACTAAGCATGCATGAATTAAAAGCAACAAATTCAAAGTAATTAGTGAAGAGGAAAAACTAAACAGAATTTAACAGTAATAATAGAACCTCAAAGAGAACTGTGCTTGATCCTCAAGGGAAAACAACGCTGCGGACTTAACCTTCCATTAATCAAATAGAGAATGAAATTTTATTGATAAAACTAAAAGTCTGAACTGGAATTGAAAAAAACGAAAATAAAAGAGAAAGAGAAGAGAGACTAAAACTAAAAACGAAAAATAGGAGAGAGAGAGGAGAGAGAGAGAGAGTCTCCCACGAGGGAGAGAGAGGGGGGCTCCTAAACTAGAACCTTGGTGCTGTTATATAGTTTTTTTCAGCCCCAAAGCTTACAAATATGTTTTAAATCCAAGCCCATAAGTAAAATCAAATCAAATCTAGATAAGATAAGATAAGATAAGATCTAGATGAAATAATATCTAGATGAGATCAAATCTAAATAATATCTAGATAAGATAAGATCTAATTTTATAGAATAAATTAGTCTGCCCTCTTCAAGTCCAAGCCCAATTCTAGATTCAAGCCCAATGCTAGATTCAAGCCCAATGCTTCATTAATTCCTGAAATTAGATTAAAAACATCAAATTAGCTGAATGGGCCCAAATAATAAAACTGCCTAATTAATTGACAATTAAGACCAATCAATAATTAAAATGGTGCAAAAAGGGTTTAGAAAATAGAAGAAAATGATGGCACATCAATCTGAGTTTGCACTTTCTCTTCCCTTAAACTCCTTTATTTATTATTGTTTTATATTCATATTCAAATTGTTCTATTTGAATCAATATTTAAGAAGTTCATTATTAAGGGAATTTATAACTTGATAGAATTTTAATTGGGGAAATAATTTGTAATATCTTAATTCAACCCCCCTTCTTAAGATATCTAAGGCCACTTGTCTAACAAGTGGTATCAGAGCTTCATTCTTGTATAAAGTTTAGAAGCTTCAAGAAAAATGGCCTCAGCAAACTCCTTATTTCCAGAAGGAAATTCTATCAATAGACCTCCAATTTTTAATGGAGAGGGTTACCACTACTGGAAAACCCGAATGCAAATTTTTATTGAGGCAATAGACTTAAGTATTTGGGAAGCCATAGAAATAGGGCCATATATACCCACTACAGTAGAAAGAATTACAATAGATGGTAGCACATCAAGTGAAAGCATAACAATAGAAAAACCTAGAGATAAATGGTCTGAAGAGGATAGAAGACGAGTACAATACAATCTAAAAGCCAAAAACATAATAACATCTGCCCTGGGAATGGATGAATATTTCAGGGTTTCAAATTGTAAGAGTGCTAAGGAAATGTGGGACACTCTACAATTAACACATGAAGGAACTACAGATGTTAAAAGATCAAGGATAAACACACTAACCCATGAGTATGAACTGTTTAGAATGAATGCAAATGAAAGCATTCAAGACATGCAAAAGAGATTTACACATATAGTAAATCATCTGGCAACCTTAGGTAAAGAATTTCAAAATGAGGATCTCATAAACAAAGTGTTAAGATGTTTAAGTAGAGAATGGCAACCTAAAGTAACGGCCATTACTGAATCAAGAGATTTATCTAACATGTCTCTTGCCACTTTAGTTGGAAAGTTACAGGAACACGAGATGGAATTATTGAGATTACGCCAACATGAAGAAACTGACAAGAAAAAGAAAGGAATTGCTCTTAAAGCATCATCTTCAAACCAAGAAGAAAGTGATAAGGAAAATGATCTAGATGATGATGATGATCTAAGCATTTTTGTAAAAAGATTCAACAAGTTTCTTAAAGTAAGAGGAAATCAAAGGCGACCCAATTTTAAATCTAAGAGAAGGACAAAAACTTCATCCCCTACTCTAAAATGCTTTGAGTGCAATCAACCTGGACATCTGAGGGTTGATTGTCTCATCTTCAAGAAAAAGATGGAGAAATCTGAAAAGAAAAATCTTAGTGAGAAGAAATTGAAGAAAGCATACATCACATGGGATGAAAACGATATGGAATCTTCTGAAGATTCAGAAAATGAAGAGATAAATCTCTGCCTTATGGCTAAAAGTTATAAAAGTGATGAAGAGGTAACATCTTCAAATAACTTATCTATTTCTTTTGATGAATTGCAAGATGCATTTGCTGATCTGCATAAAGAGTCGATTAAACTTGCAAAGTTAGTTTCATCTTCTAAGAAAACAATTTCAAATTTAGAAAATGAAATTTCAAAAATAAACAAAGAATTAGATCATCTTAGAAATGAAGTCTCAATTTCTAAAACAAATGAAAAAGTTCATATCTCTACTATTTCTGACAAGAAAATATCAGATTCTTGTAGTTGTTGTGAAAAATATGAAAAAGAAATTAAAGAGTTGAAAAACTCACTTGCAAAATTTTCTTATAGTAAAAATAATTTAGATGTCATATTAGGTAAACAAAGATATGTTTCCAATAAGGCTGGACTAGGGTATAAATCTGAAAAACAACAAAAGTTTCATAAAAACTTCTCTACTTCCACACAAAAATATAATACTAGTTCTATCACTTGTTTTTACTGTGGAAGAAAAGGGCATGGCATATCTACTTGCTACTTTAAGAAAAATTACTGCAACATTAAAATGATATGGGTCCCAAAAGGATCCTCAGTTTATACTAACATACAAGGACCCAATAAAGTTTGGGTACCTAAGTCAAAAACTTGATTATGTAGATGTCTTTGAGGAAGAAGTGGTACATAGATAGCGGATGCTCAAAACATATGACTGGAGATGCTTCAAAGTTTACACATATCTCTCCAAAGAAAAGCGGGCATGTAACATATGGTGACAACAACAAAGGTAGAATCCTTGGAGTTGGTAAAATAGGTACAAATTCTTCAAACTCCATTGAAAATGTTCTACTTGTTGAAGGTCTTAAGCACAGCCTGTTTAGTGTTAGTCAATTATGTGACAAAGGCTATCTAGTATCATTTGATTCTCAAAAATGTCTTATAGAACATAAGCATGGCATTAATATAAAGCATGTAGGATATAGAGTCAACAATGTTTACATGATAGACTTAAGCCTAAAAATAGAAAACAATCATTGCTTTCTTAGCAAAGATGATGATCCATGGTTATGGCATAAAAGAATTGCTCACATAAACATGGATCACTTAAATAAATTAACTTCAAAAGAATTTGTAGTTGGTTTGCCTAAATTGAAATTTGAAAAAGATAAACTATGTGATGCATGTCAAAAGGGCAAACAAACTAGAGTCTCATTCAAACCTAAAAATATTGTTTCAACTACTCAACCCTTACAATTATTGCACATGGATTTATTTGGTCCATCTAGAACCATGAGTTTTGGAGGAAATTACTATGCCCTTGTTATAGCTGATGATTTCTCTAGATATACTTGGACATTATTTATTACTCATAAAAGTGATGCATTCCAAGCATTTAGAAAACTTGCTAAAGTTATACAAAACAAGAAAAATCTTAAGATTGCATCTATTAGAAGTGATCATGGGGGTGAGTTTGAAAACAAAGATTTTGAATCATTTTGTGAAGAACATGGTATTGAACACAATTTTTCTGCACCTAGAACCCCTCAACAAAATGGAGTTGTTGAGAGGAAAAATAGGTCATTGGAAGAAATTGCTAGAACTTTATTAAATGATATTTTTCTTCCAAAATATTTTTGGGCTGAAGCGGTCAATACTGCATGTTACATCATGAATAGGGCCTTAATAAGACCCATTTTAAAGAAAACCCCATATGAATTATATAATGGTAGAAAACCCAACATTTCACATCTACATGTTTTTGGTTGCAAATGCTTTGTGCTCAGTAATGGTAAAGATAATCTAGGAAAATTTGATGCAAAATTTGATGTAGGTATCTTTCTTGGATATTCATTACAAAGCAAAGCATATAGGATATATAATAAAAGAACTATGAATATTGAGGAATCCATTCATGTTACCTTTGATGAATCTAATGTTATCTTGTCAAGAAAGAATATGCTAGATGATATTGTAGATTCTTTAGAACAAATGCATATTCATGGACAAGATTCTAAAGGAAATGATAAAGGAAACAATGAAGATCCTCCAGAAGAAGTCAAATCCAATGATGAACTTCCAAAAGAATGGAAAGCTTCAAGAGATCATCCTCTTGACAACATTATTGGTGATATCTCAAAAGGGGTAACAACTAGACATTCTCTTAAAGATTTATGCAATAATATGGCTTTTGTATATGATTGAACCAAAAAATATAAAAGAAGCCATAGTAGATGATAACTGGATCATTGCCATGCAAGAAAAACTGAATCAATTTGAAAGAAACAATGTGTGGAAACTAGTAGAAAAACCTGAAAATTATCCTGTCGTAGGAACAAAATGGGTTTTTAGAAATAAATTAGATGAACATGGCATAATTATTAGAAATAAGGCTAGGTTAGTAGCAAAAGGGTATAATCAAGAAGAGGGAATAGACTATGAAGAAACATATGCTCCAGTTGCAAGATTAGAAGCCATTAGAATGCTCTTAGCATATGCATCCATAATGAATTTTAAGCTCTATCAAATGGATGTTAAAAGTGCTTTTCTAAATGGCTTAATTCAAGAAGAAGTATATGTTGAACAACCCCCAGGTTTTGAAATCCCGGATAAACCAAATCATGTTTATAAATTGCAAAAGGCTCTTTATGGTTTGAAACAAGCCCATAGGGCGTGGTATGAACGTTTAAGCAATTTTCTCCTAGAAAAAGAATTTTCTAGAGGAAAAGTGGATACCACATTGTTCATAAAGAGAAAGCATAATGATATTTTGTTGGTTCAAATATATGTTGATGATATAATTTTTGGATCTACTAATGATTCATTGTGCAAGGAGTTTTCCCTTGATATGCAAAGTGAATTTGAAATGTCAATGATGGGAGAACTAAAGTACTTCCTGGGATTACAAATCAAGCAAACTCAAGGAGGTATATTCATCAATCAAGCCAAGTACTGCAAGGAATTGATCAAAAGATTTGGGATGGAAAGTGCAAAACACATGGCTACACCGATGAGCACTAGCTGTTACTTAGATAAAGATGAATCTGGTCAGTCTATAGACATGAAACAGTATCGAGGTATGATCGGATCTCTTCTCTATTTATCTGCTAGTAGACCTGATATTATGTTTAGTGTATGCATGTGTGCTAGGTTTCAATCCAACCCCAAACAATCACATTTGAGTGCAGTAAAGAGAATCATGAGATATCTATTAAGTACAATCAATTTAGGATTATGGTATCCTAAGAACTCAACATGTAACTTAATAGGATATTTTGATTCTAACTTTGCCGGATCTAAAACTGATAGAAAAAGCACAAGTGGAACTTGTCAATTCATTGAATCTTCTCTTGTCTCATGGCATAGTAAGAAACAAAACAGTGTTGCTTTATCCACTACTGAAGCGGAATATATTTCTGTCGGCAGTTGTTGTGCACAGATTTTATGGATGAAGCAACAATTATCTGACTATGGTATCCTTCTTGATCGCATACCTATTAGGTGTGATAATACTAGTGCCATAAATCTATCCAAAAACCCTGTACAACATTCTAGAACGAAACATATAGAAATTAGGCACCATTTTCTAAGAGACCATGTTCTAAAGGGAGATTGTTTGCTAGAGTTTGTTGATACAAAGAATCAGCTTGCTGATATCTTTACAAAACCTCTCCCAAAGGATATATTCTTTTCAATAAGAAGAGAATTAGGCCTTTTAGACCTTAGTGATTTGGATAGGTAAAGTTTATGATTGATTAATTGTGTTTTAATTAAGTATGACGCTTGTTTCTGTTTAATTTATTTTACTTTTCTTGTCGGTATAATTAAATCTTAAGATAGTATAAGTTTTTAGACTTAGAAATAAGTTTTCTTTTAGGAAAAGGCTATCGTTTTGTTCTGGTAATCGATTACATGAATACTGTAATCAATTACACTAGAATAGATGGCCTGTAATCGATTACAGTATTCATGTAATCGATTACCAGTAGGCTGCCTCCACCTGTAATCGATTACCATTACTTGTAATTGATTACAATGCGTCCTGGTCTATAAATACCACGTTTTTCAAAAACCCCTGCGCAGCCTCTTCCTCCTTGCGACGTCCCTCCATTCCTAAACCTTCAAATCTTCCTATCTTACTCATTTCTTCATCAAATCGACTCCCGTAACTTGCAATCTTCTTCTTTTTCATTTTTCTTTTGATTTCACCGATTGCAATCTGCAAAAACTCCATCATATTGCAGAATCATCAAAGAAATGTAAGGGTTCATCCACCTCCGCTTCGGCTTCAAGAGCTCATCGTTCCGGAGCCACCAGCGCATCCACAGCACCAATTCCACCCTCCTTATCCTCTTCCACACTGTTTTCTTCCGAAGAACAGCAGAAACGGTACTCAAACCTTTTCTCATCTCGTTCCATTATCGACCCTAAGTTCATAGATATGGAATTCTTTTCTGCTGAAAGTTTTGATTGCATTCAAGCATTTCAGAACTTAGGTCTCATACCTTTCATGTCATTACAATTTCCTGTTTATCCTGAATTGGTTAAAGCCTTTTATTGTAACCTGGAAATTCAGGAAAGTACTTTGATTTATGAGGTTTTTGGGATAAAAATGGTCATTGACCAATCCCTTTTCCATAACTTAACCCAATTGTCCAGTGACGGTGTACCATTTGAAGGTACACTGAATGACGATTGGAAATTTGATTTCTCTGCACATGATGCCCGCCAGTTGGTTTGCACCAACCATGCAGATATGACTGGACGCCTTCTTTCCGGTTCATTGGCTTTTGAAAGCCGCATCCTTCATTATCTCATTGTGCGTATTTTGCTTCCACGATCTTCCAACCTTGCCCAGGTTTCTGAGGAAGATCTTGTTATCATGTGGGCCTTTCATACCGGGCGTCAACTTGGCTGGGCACACTTAGTCAGATATCACATGCATAAGGCATTGCGATTAAATGCTCCATTGCCATATCCACACCTTGTCACTCTCTTTCTTTGCCATTTTCAAATTCCTCTTGATTCTGAACCTTATGTTCCAATCAAGAGATCCTTTTTAATTGGTGTTGTTGTGATTGCTTCTTTTGGTTACCGCAAAGAGCATGATGGCTCTTTGGTCAAAAAGGGTGCTCAACCCGCTGATGATGAAGGCAACCTACCAGTTGAAGATAATTCCTCTCTTCTTCGAAGGCTTTTGGACAAGTTTGATGGTCTTCAGACTTTTGTTGGTGACAAGTTTGATGCCATGGAATTGCAAGTCGACATGCGGTTCGATGCCATGGAATCAAGGATCACCAAAGTTGAAGAAGATGTCTCCTTCATCCGTACTTGCTTTGATCCACCACCACCGCCTCCATCATCCTCTTAGCTTATTTGTTATTATTATGATTAAGTATTATTAGTACTATGTTTTATCGCCGTGTATTTGGTTTTTTGTTGCTCTAGTTATCGTAATCTTGCACTTCTATTATATTTCTCGACTTTCCTTTGGTTGGTTATGACAATGTATGGATTTATTTTGGTTTTATGTTAGGCTCTGTTTAGATATTGATTGTTTTGCTTAATTCTTTTTTGATGCTGCCAAAGGGGGAGAGAACCTAGAACTTGGGTTAGAAATCAATTAAAATCATTAAAGTTAGGCATACATGCCAAAAGATAGGGGGAGTAAGGGCTGTGTGAACGTGCTATCATCTTGTATATAGCTTGTCTTGATTTCAGGGATTGTCATCACCAAAAAGGGGGAGATTGTAGACAAAGGATCAAGCTGAATGTTTTGATGATGCCAAAGGATCACATGTTTCTCAAAGCTTTATTCAAGACAAAGAAATTAAAGATATTCAAGATGGATGATCAAGACAGTCTCTAGAGTCTTAGGAAGGGTATATTAAATAGGAAGGGAATTCCTATTTGAAGTAGCAAAAGATTTGGCCAAGAAATTTAAGTTAAAAAGTCTTTTTCAAGAGATTTACTCTCTGGTAATCGATTACCAGAGGATGTAATTGATTACCAGTGGCCAAAAATGATTTACAACAGCTATTAAAATTTGAATTCTAAATTTGCACTGTGTAATCGATTACACATATATGGTAATCGATTACCATCGGTTATTGAACATTTTAATTCAAATTTTAAAGCTTGTAATCGATTACACACATACTGTAATTGATTACTAGAGAAGATTTTCAGAAAATATTCTCAACAGTCACATCTTTTCATTTTGTTCTTAAATGGCCATCAAAGGCTTATATATATGTGACATGAGACACGAATTTGCTAAGTTTTTTTCAGAACAAAAAGGTCTTATCCTCTTAACAAGCAAAATTGTTTTATCCTCTTACAAATTCCTTGGCCAAAACACTTGTGATTCAATAAGGAATTATTTGAGTGCTCAAATTGTTCAATCTATCTCTTTCAAGAGAGATTTCTTCTTCTCTTCTTTATTCTGAAAAGGGATTAAGAGACCGAGGGTCTCTTGTTGTAAAAGAATTCTAAACACAAAGGAAGGATTGTCCTTGTGTGTTTAGAACTTGTAAAAGGAATTTACAAGATAGTGGAACTCTCAAGCAGGTTGCTTGGGGACTGGACGTAGGCACAAGGGTGTGGTCGAACCAGTATAAATCTGAGTTTGCACTTTCTCTTCCCTTAAACTCCTTTATTTATTATTGTTTTATATTCATATTCAAATTGTTCTATTTGAATCAATATTTAAGAAGTTCATTATTAAGGGAATTTATAACTTGATAGAATTTTAATTGGGGAAATAGTTTGTAATATCTTAATTCAACCCCCGTTCTTAAGATATCTGAGGCCACTTGTCTAACAACTTTGTATTAAATTTCAGTACTTTATTACCTTATTTACTTACGTGAGTTTATTTTGACTAATTTGCACATGCTTTGATATTTTGTTAGTATAGTTATAGATTATAGCTCTTTTTGGGGCTTAAATAGAAAATTTTTCTTCAACATAACATGCTTTGAAAGAATCAAACAACTAGTATTTTTTTAAACTTATTTTTAGATCATAACACAACAAAAGAATTTTTTTTAAAACATTGAGAATGAAAACAATGAAGGACTTTCCCATAACCTAAATGAATTCAGATGTTTTTGCATGGACTTGATAAAAGAACAACTTTCAAAACACTGATTTGATTTGAATATGGAAACAAGCCTTAAGCTTTAGTGATTGTGTACAACCACAGATTTTACATTGAGTGTCCTCATTGATATGTTCCAAATTTGGTTTTGCCTGAATTTCTAATTGTCATGACATATAATTCATGGATATGATCTAGGCATTCTTTCTTTCTTTACAGCCACTGGCCAAATAGCTATCCCAATATATATTATTTTACCATTTGCATTCCCTTTAAGCTAAACACTTGATATTTTGTTGGAACACTAACCTAGGATAAAAGTTTCCTACCTTACCTTACGATTAGGAGAGCAAGGGTGTTTTGATGGGAATTTCTATCATTTGGCGGCTAATGTGATGTAAATACTTAATTTTTATGGGTATTAAAGGAAATTAAATATTTATTAGAAAAGAAAAGAACAAAATTAGAAAAGAAAAGAAAAAAATTAGAAAAGAAAAGAAAAGAAAAGGAAAAACAAGTTCTTTGGGGAGAAATAAATGTCTGACTCATGTACATAGTTGTTGTAAATATCTGAATAGAAAGAAATGATAACTTGGTTGTAACAAAAAAACGATAGGAAATGATCATTTGGTTTAGTTACTAGCTAGATTTTTATGTCTACTCTCCCATTCTCAAGGTATGCTTGAATATCCCGAAAAACCAAGATTTCCTTAAAACTAGGCCCATCCTAAAAAGACTTATTGATCCATGATGATTATGCACTTTATCTTTGATTTGAAGGGAAATGACTTGCAAAATTGATTTATGATATCAGTTATTGAAATTGAGATGAAACACTTGCCTGTGTGAGAATTGTACACCTTTAGAGAGATTTTCCTTTGTTTGAATGCATCCAGTGTTTCCTCTGATGTTCCTTAGAAACAAAATGTGAATTGATCTTAATCTCATTTTTTGGTTCTATGAATTCCATTTTTGTGCTTTCATTTCTAATTGTTAAATTGTGAAAATGTTGTTCTGATCAGTTTGGGAATTGATTCTTTAGAAAGCATGTTCCCAGTTTTTTTTTAAGCATATTTATTTATTTATTTATACTTATACTTTTGTTATTATTTGTAATTTTTACTTACTTTGCTTGAGGACAAGCAAGATTCTAGGTTGGGGGGAGCTGATAAGTGCCAAATTTTAGTTATATTTGAGATTAAATTGTTAGCACTTATCATTCGATTGTAATAGTTCTCTTATAAACTACCCTTAAATCTAGTTGTTTATATATATTGTACATTTACTAATGTTTTTGTTTAAATACGAAAGATTCATCCATGATTTTGTACGTTTTGATGGTTGTTTGTTAGATCCAGTAAACAAAGCCAAAAGGAAGGGCAAAATGGTCTTTTCATTGAGGTTTCTAACCCTAAATTGCCCAGGCTAGCATTCAGCTCGCTTGGGCTAAAGATGTAACTTCAGCCCTAATCTACCAATCCTTCCTTGGCTGAGCAACTGTTTTCTCTAGGATCTTCTTGAATTCCCTAATAGAAACTTCAGTTTGCCCATTGGTCTAGGGATAGTAAGGTGAAACTACGTTGTGTCTAACGCTATAGTGTTGTGTTGGACCTTGTGGTCTCAGATATCTTAAGAAGGGGGGGTTGAATTAAGATAACAAGAACTATTCCCCAATTTAAATCTTGCTCTCTCTCTTTAGATTAACAATGCATCCTTAACATGAATTACTCAAAAGATAATTCAGAATAAACTTCTTTAAAGGCAAAAGATAAATAGCAATAAACAAAAGAATTTTAAGGGAAGAGAGAAATGCAAACTTGATTTATACTGGTTCGGTCACTTCCTGTGCCTACGTCCAGTACTCAAGCAACCCACTTGAGATTTTCCACTCTCTTTGTAAAATCCTTTTACAAAGTCTGAATCACACAGGGACAACCCTTCCCTTGTGTTCAGGAATCCTTTACAACAAGAGACCCTCGGTCTCTTAACCCCTTTTCAGAAGTAAAAGAAAAGAAGAAGAAATCTCTCTTGAAAGAGACAGATTGTACAATGAAGATCAATCACAATTCCTTATTTGAATATGCAAGTGTTTGACCAAGGAATCTTTGAGAGGATAAGACATTTTGGGCAATCAAAAACTCTCTCTTATTATTCGTGTTTCCAAGTCACATATAAATAGACCTTTGATGGCCATTCATAAACCATTTGAATAGATGTGACTCTTGAAAGTTATTTTCTGAAAATCTCCTCTGGTAATCGATTACAATAGTTGTGTAATCGATTACAGGCTTTAATATTTGAATTAAAACGTTTATTAACTGCTGGTAATCGATTACCAATATGGTGTAATCGATTACACAGTCTAAAATTTGAATTCAAATATTTAGTAGCTGTTGTAAAGCATTTTTGGCCACTGGTAATCGATTACATCCTCTGGTAATCGATTACCAGAGAGTAAATCTCTTGAAAAACACTTTTTAACATGCATTACTTGGCCAAACCTTTTGCTATATCAATTAGGAATTTCCTTCCTAATGTACTAGTGATCATCTTGATGTTGTGGCTTGTATTCTTGAATCATTTGCATCATTTGCTTTTCTTCATCATGATCATCATCAAAACACCAAAGGCATTTGCATCTACAATCTCCCCCTTTTTGATGATGACAATACAATACCTGAGATCAAGATTCAAGCAAGCAACAACCAATTGTGTATAGATAAAATGTGCGTTTACTCCCCCTATATTTCGGAATTTATGATCACTTTTATCACTTGATTTCTAAGCTCTTTGATCATCATCAAAACACCAAAGATCTTCTACAATCTCCCCCTTTTTGATGATGACAATCCCTGAAATCAAGACAAACCATATACAAGATGATAGCATGTTCACACAGCCCTTACTCCCCCTATCTTTTAGCATGTATGCCTATGCCTAACTTTAATGAGTAGTTTAATTGATTTCTAACCCAAGGTCTCTCAAGTTCTCTCCCCCTTTGGCAACATCAAAAAGAACTAGACAACACAATCAAAAACCAAACACAATAAATATCCAAACAACGCCATTCATGAAGCCAAAATAAAACCATACATTTGCATAATCAACTAAAGCAATGTCTAGAAATATAATTATAGTGGAAGACTACGATAACTAGATCAATAAAAAGCCAAATACACGGCGTTAAAACAGAGTACTAATAATACTTAATTACTAATAAGACTTAGTCTTAATAATAACTTATAAGCTAAGAGGATGATGGAAGCGGTGGTGGTGGATCAAAACAAGTACGGATGAAGGAGACATCTTCTTCAACTTTGGTGATCCTTGATTCCATGGCATCAAACCGCATGTCGACTTGCAATTCCATATTATCAAACTTGTCACCAACAAAAGTTTGAAGACCATCAAACTTTTCCAAAAGCTTTCGAAGAAGAGAGGAATTATCTTCAACTGGTTGGTTGCTTTCATCATCAGCGGGTGGAGCACCCTTTTTGACCCAAGAGCCATCAAGCTCTTTGCGGTAACCAAAAGAAGCAATCACAGCAGCACCAATTAAAAAGGATCTCTTGATTGGAACGTAAGGTTCAGAATCAAGAGGAATTTGAAAATGGTGGAAAAAAGAGAGTGACAAGCTGTGGATATGGTAGTGGAGCATTTAATCGCAATGCCTTATGCATGCGATATCTGACTAAGTGTGCCCAGTCAAGTTGACGCCCTGTATGAAAGGCCCACATGATAATTAGATCTTTCTCAGAAACCTGGGCAAGGTTGGAAGACCGTGGAAGCAAAATACGCACAATTAAATAGTGAAGGATGCGGCTTTCAAAAGCCAATGACCCGTCAAGAAGACGTCCGGTCATATCCGCATTGTTGGTGCAAACCAACTGGCGGGCATCATGGGCAGAGAAATCAAATTTCCAGTCGTCATTCAGTGTACCTTCAAATGGTACACCGTCACTGGGTAATTTGGTTAAGTCATGGAAAAGGGACTGGTCAATGACCATTTTTATCCCAAAAATTTCAGAAATTAGAGTGCTGTCCTGAATTTCAAGATTACAATAAAAAGCTTTAACCAATTCAGGATAAATAGGCAATTGTAATGACATAAAAGGTAGAAGACCTAAGTTCTGAAAGGCTTGAATGCAATCAAAGGTTTCAGCAGAAAAGAATTCCATATCAATAAACTTAGGGTCGATAATGGAATGAGATGAGAAAAGATTGGAGTACCGTTTCTGCTGTTCATCGGAAGAAAACACTGGGGAAGAGGACAATGATGGTGGAATTGGTGCTGTGGATGCGCTAGTGGCTCCGGAAGGATGAGCTCTTGAAGCCGAAGCGGAGGCGGAAGAACCCTTTCGTTTCTTTGACGATTCTGCCATTTGAAGGAGTGTTTGCAGATTTTAATCGGTGAAAGCAAAAGAGAAACGAAAAAGAAGAAGATCGCAATTTACGGGAGTTGATTTCATGGAGAAATGAGTGAGATATGAAGATTTGGAGGTTTGGGAATGGAAGAACGTCGTGAGAGAAAAGGGGCTGCGCAGGGATTTCTGGAAAATGTGATATTTATAGACGAGGACGCGTTGTAATCGATTACAAGGCTTGGTAATCGTTTACAAGAGTAATAAGCCTTCTGGTAATCGATTACAGGATGTTGTAATCGATTATAGGCTGCCTGTTCTTGTGTAATCGATTACACTATATGGTAATCGATTACCAGACCATAAACTAGACTAGTTCCTCTAAAATAACCTATGTTTATGCTAAATACATCTAACACTATCAATCATCATCACTAATCTGTATTTAATTCATTCAACTAAGTATTAATCAAACAATTAACACACACCAATCAAATATAATCAAATACTTACAATTAAACACAATCAAACAAAAGCACTCATCAAAACATAATCATAACTATCAATCAAAAACATTAATGGCAATCAAATACTTAAGGAGTAAACAAGCATCAAAAACTTAATCAAAAGTTAACAATCATAGACAAAAATCATCAAAGTAATCAATCAATGACAAGTGACCTGTTGGTATCATTTGATATTACTTGTTGGGCTTACTTGTTAAACAAGTGGCCTCTGTTTGTTGAATAAACTTTGATGTATGCCATGTGTTTGGAGAAATTGTTATCAATGTATCGTTTTTGCTCTTCTCCGTTTTCATAGTCTTTCAACATGATACCCAGATTTATGATTTTATTTTTGTGAATCACTTGAAGAAATTTTTTTTTTTTTTTTTATTTTCTTCCCAAGTGATCTATGCTTTCTTTTCTTTCTTTTCTTTGAGATTCCTCTTGTTTGATTTTTCAATTCTTCTTTCAAAGACAAGATAATCGGATCTCATGTGCCAAGGTTGATTACTTTCATAGCATGATGGGGCTAAGGAAGAGTCTTCTTCTTTCTTCTTTGTATTGATGTTTGATTTTCTTTTATTTCTTTTGTTTCTCAGAAATTTATTGAACCTTTTCACAAAGAGTCTGAAATCATCATCATCTTCTTCTGTTTCAGTCAAGTCCTCTTTGTCACTTTCTTCTTGAATAAAAGATGATGAGGTTCTGAGTGTTATTCCTTTTCTCTTTATATCATTCTCTTCATGGTGATGAAGTCTCATAAGTTCCATTTCATGTTGTTGAAGTTTTCCAAAGAGAGTGGCAAGAGACATATTAGTGAGATTTCTTGATTCTGCAATTGCTGTTACTTTTGGTTGCCATTGCCTGCTTAAACATCTCAACACTTTGTTAATCAGATCTTCATTAGGAAATATTTTTCCCAAAGATGCAAGATGATTAACTATACAAGTAAATCTCTTCTGCATATCTTCTATGGTCTCATATTGAAACATTCTGAACATTTCATATTCATGTATAAGAGTGTTTATTCTAGATCTCTTGACATCGGTTGTGCCTTCATAGGTTACTTGCAAAGTATCCCACATTTCTTTTGCATTTTTACAATTTGAGACTCTAAAAAATTCATCCATGCCTAATGCAGAAGTGATTATATTTTTGGCCTTTAAATTGTATTGAACCTTTCTTCTTTCATCATCATTCCATTCTTCTCTTGGTTTTTCTATAATTACATTTCCCACTACCTTTGTAGGAATAAAAGGACCAACTTCAATGGCATCCCATATATTTAAATCTATGGCTTCAATAAGAATCTGCATTCGGGTTTTCCAATAGTGATAACCCTCGCCATTGAACATAAAAGGCCTATTAATAGAATTTCCCTCAAGAAATGGAAAGTTGGATGAGGCCATATCTATTCTTGAAGTTTTTAAACTTTAAAACAAGAATCCCGCTCTGATACCACTTGTTGGACCTTGTGGCCTCAGATATCTTAAGAAGGGGGGGTTGAATTAAGATAACAAGAACTATTCCCCAATTTAAATCTTGCTCTCTCTCTTTAGATTAACAATGCATCCTTAACATGAATTACTCAAAAGATAATTCAGAATAAACTTCTTTAAAGGCAAAAGATAAATAGCAATAAATAAAAGAAGTTTAAGGGAAGAGAGAAATGCAAACTTGATTTATACTGGTTCGGTCACTTCCTCTGCCTACGTCCAGTACTCAAGCAACCCACTTGAGATTTTCCACTCTCTTTGTAAAATCCTTTTACAAAGTCTGAATCACACAGGGACAACCCTTCCCTTGTGTTCAGGAATCCTTTACAACAAGAGACCCTCGGTCTCTTAACCCCTTTTCAGAAGTAAAAGAAAAGAAGAAGAAATCTCTCTTGAAAGAGACAGATTGTACAATGAAGATCAATCACAATTCCTTATTTGAATATGCAAGTGTTTGACCAAGGAATCTTTGAGAGGATAAGACATTTTGGGCAATCAAAAACTCTCTCTTATTATTCGTGTTTCCAAGTCACATATAAATAGACCTTTGATGGCCATTCATAAACCATTTGAATAGATGTGACTCTTGAAAGTTATTTTCTGAAAATCTCCTCTGGTAATCGATTACAATAGTTGTGTAATCGATTACAGGCTTTAATATTTGAATTAAAACGTTTATTAACTGTTGGTAATCGATTACCAATATGGTGTAATCGATTACACAGTCTAAAATTTGAATTCAAATATTTAGTAGCTGTTGTAAAGCATTTTTGGCCACTGGTAATCGATTACATCCTCTGGTAATCGATTACCAGAGAGTAAATCTCTTGAAAAACACTTTTTAACATGCATTACTTGGCCAAACCTTTTGCTATATCAATTAGGAATTTCCTTCCTAATGTACTAGTGATCATCTTGATGTTGTGGCTTGTATTCTTGAATCATTTGCATCATTTGCTTTTCTTCATCATGATCATCATCAAAACACCAAAGGCATTTGCATCTACAATCTCCCCCTTTTTGATGATGACAATACAATACCTGAGATCAAGATTCAAGCAAGCAACAACCAATTGTGTATAGATAAAATGTGCGTTTACTCCCCCTATATTTCGGAATTTATGATCACTTTTATCACTTGATTTCTAAGCTCTTTGATCATCATCAAAACACCAAAGATCTTCTACATGTTGGAGAACTTTCATGAGTTGTACATTATAGAAATGAGATCCTCCATCACTTATCAACACCCTTGGTTTGCCAAACCTGGAAAAGATGTTTTTCTTTAGGAAGCGAATAACGGTCTTTGCATCTGCATGTTAAGCAGCTATTGCTTCCACCCATTTGGTTACATAGTCCACAGCCAATAGAATATATTAATTTGAGTAAGATGATGGCAATGGATTAATGAAATCTATCCTTCAACAGTCAAAAGCTTCAACCTCTAGAACGTTCTGCATTGACATTCCATTCCTTTTGGAGATTCCACCTGTTCTTTGACAATTATCACACCTCTAAACATAATCATAAGCATCCTTGAACAATGTAGGCCAATAGAAACCAGATTGGAGGACCTTGGCGGCAATCCTTTCTCCATTGTAATGGCCTCCATATGATGAACTATGACAATGCCATAATATGCTTTTTGCCTCCTCCTGAGTTACAAAGCTCCTCGGGAGATTATCTGCTCCAACCTTAAAAAGATAAAGATCATCCCACACAAAGTATTTGAAGTTCTTGAGAAACTTCTTTTTCTACTGTCAACGAAACTCTTCCTGAATTCTAGGACCTTGTGTGGTCACCTCATCAATGGTGAGTTTCACTTCCTTTTTTATGTCTTTTCTTATTTTATTAACAATACATAAATAATTATATTGTTCATTCTTGCACTACATTAGAATTAAATCTTTGAAAAACCAGCTAAGAAACTTTCATTATAAGGAAGCAATCAATAATTTCCTATAAGAAAGATCGCTTATTTCCTACCACACGCATATGATATGTACACGTAATGAAAGAACTAATTTATGAGTATACAATTTATAAACTTTAAATTGAATAATAATACAAATAAACAATTTCTCTTAAGAAAATCTCGGATGGTAGCGCCTTTTTTTTTTCTATTTTTTATTATTATTATTATATTTCCAGCACCGAAAAGGAACTGCCATTATTATTCAAGTTGGTTGTTGCAACATTGATTGCTGTTCGCCAAAAGACTCGTCCGAAACAACAATAGCGTCCGCATCCCACCAAGTATCCGCGTCAGATTCCGTTACGTTCCCTAACGGCGTGCTGACCTTTCTCATGTCCCCGACCGTCACGCTGTAACGCCCGTCATCTCTGACGTAAACCTTCTGTACGCCGCCAGATTCCACGTGCAGGGTCTTTCCCACGGTGGGCCCCCACTCCGCCACCACCGTCGGCTTCCGCCGCCGCAGGCGCGTGTCCCAAATCTCCAGCGCCAGATTCCCGTACGCGCCTTCCCCCGCCGAGACAACCACCGCGGGAGATGCCGTGGAGCTCGTCGGCGCCTGCAACGGCTTCGCGCTACTCACTTCGTAACCATCGTAATCATCGAAATCCAACCCCAGCCCGAAGCCTATGCTGTCCCAGAGCTTGACCACGCTCTTGCTGTTGGCGAGTTCCGAGAGCGAAAAAATATCCCCGATGCTACGACATCGTTTGTGCGTGCCGTTTTGAGTCTGAAACTCGTCGTCTAGGTTATCGGTTCCTCTGATTCGGAAATAGTCTTCCAAACGGATGAAGCTGGAAGACGCGGAGGGCTCGTCTTCGGGCTCGGAAGAGGAGTAGGTTAGGTCGTCGTCCTCGTCGTTTTGGAAGTCGTCTTCGTCGTCAGAGGAGGTGTAAAAATCGTCGTCGTTAAGGTTTAGGGATGGGAGAGAAGGGGCTTTGGCGCGGAAGTGGATGATGAAGATGGTGACTCTGTTGATTATGCTGCCGAAGGTGGCGACAAGGGCGAGAATGACTGCGCCCCATTTGCAGAAATTGTAAGCGAGGGAGGTTGTGATCTGAGAAGGGAAAGATGGGTTCTGCAGAGAGTTCAGACCCACTTGGAGATCGTTGATCCTGTCGATCAATGGAACTTGCATCTTTGCGTTTGGGGGAAGAGAGAAAGTTTGAGGGGGCAAGGGGAGTGATTTATAGGGAAAACAGAAGGTAATGAGTTTTGTTTTGCTGAATACAGACGGAAAATGAGTTGTGAGCTGCTGAGTTTAAGTAAAGAGGGTTTTTCTATTCTAAAATTGGTTGTAAAAACAACCATATAAATTTCCACAAATTTATAAAATAATAAATATATTAAATCATAATATTTAATTAATTATTCTGCGTTTTATTTTTAATTTAATGTTTTCTATAAAGAATTAAGAGAATTTTTAAAAAATATTATAAAAAGTGCAACGAAGATTATATTTCCAGCTTTGCTAAAAATAAAAATAATATGGTTGGAGAGAATAATTGGGCCACGTAAGAAAAAAGAAAACGGGGTTTTTGGAGCAAGAAAAAATTGGAATGGCTGAGTCACCTGCCCAAAACACGAAAGGTGGGTCCCGCTCGCAGGAACTGGTCATGCCTGACCTTAAAATTTGTGGTAGTTACGTTCACTTATCACATTTCCAGTGCAGTTTCGACACGCGGCGACAGCTTATTGCTCGTCTGTTTTTTATTTTATTTTTGAGGTAGTCGGTTTATGAGCTTCGTGGCATTGTGCAGTGGTTGAGTTGAGTGCTTGTTTGGCGGTCTTATGATTGTTTGTGGCCTTATTGTTAGTCTCTTCACTTGACTTGCACCTCTCTTATAAAAGAATTTGGTGTATTTTTACACTTTATTTTAAGTGCGACACTTTTTTTAATGTGAAAGTTCGACGCATCTTTTATTCTTTTATAATACAGTAGGCTGGTTTGTTTAAATTAAAAAATAGTAATTTTAAAATATATATTTTAATTTTTTTGATAAGCGGATATAATTTATTTATCAAAATAAGTATAAAAAAATAAGTAGAAACAACTTAGATAACAAAATAGAAAATTACTTATTTTATTAAAATAGTGTTGGGATCCCTCCTTAATTGGAGAGGTTCTAGAAAATTCTAGAGCTTTTTAGAAAAATGTAGAATTTTCTAGAACGTCATGGAAAACTCTAAAGTAGTGTAGAATTCTCTAAAAACTTGTGAAAGAATGTGGAAACCTCTGAAATAGTCTGGAGATGTGTGGAACCTTTTGAAACCTTATGGAAGTGTATGGAAGAATATGGAATGGAGTAGAAGAGTGTAGAGACTCCTAAAATGTGTGGAGCATTCTAGAGAATTAATTTTCACCCTAGGATACAAGTAATCTCCACCTTTCATTGTAGAGGTTGAGTAGTATAAATAAGGGTAGGAGCCTTCATTCATAACCATCCAAGATAAGAATGAATCCACTTCTTGGAGTGAGTCAAGTTAGAGAGTCTCTTTGAGAGAGTAGATAAATAGCTTTAATTATTACCTTTAATTACTAAGTGTTTATCTCAACTTCAAGAAGCGGGAAAGTCCAATTTTCCCAACAAATAGATATTTTTTTTCAATATATAAATTTAAACAAACACACCTGTTAATTTGTTTGACAACGATATAGAGAAGAAAATGACGAAAAATAAATAAGAAAGATAAAAATTGAAAAAGTTAAAATTAAAGAGAGCAAACTCATGTACTATATATGTTTAATTGAATAGATACACGGCAAAAGAAAAACATGTCCCTAAATGAAATGAATGATTCATAAATTTTGAGGACAATATTATGTCAATTTCAACAAGCTGACAACATTGCTAAAAGTGCATTCTGGATTCCATAGGATCAATCAAAATTAAGCGTTTGTTTGGTTGCAACTAAATAACTAAGAAAAAAATGAAAAAGAAAGTAAAAATACGGATTTTGTCGCATTTCTCTGATTTGGTTGTGCGAAGATAGACAAGAAATTTCTTAAAATTGCATGGGATCCACTGATGATGAATGTCAAATCATTCAAAAATAAATCAAACAAAAAATTTTGTAGCACATGATTAACTTAGGTTGAACTCAGAAATATGGTTCCTATATTCATTCACTTATAAACAGAAATGGGGGAAATTTTATCGAATGGTTTGTAAGCGACTATAAAGGAATGTGAAAACACACAAAAACAAAGTTCAAGAAATAGAAAAGAAAAAGAACAAAATACAATTCAGGATTAAAAGTATCAATCCAATTCACCAAACCAATGTAAATCAAATTATCATAGTTACTATGAATGATGTTCAATGTGAAAGTTCACTCAAATGTATTAGATAAAGTTCAATCAAATCAATCCCCCTAAATTGTTTGAGATCACAAATTAGGTTGAAAAATCATCCAAACAATTTGTGATTAAATTTTGAAATTAGAAAATGAATCCTAACCTAATCCATTTTCAATCCTAAACATAATCACAATCACAAAAAATGAAAATAGGATTGAAGAGAAAAAAAGAACATTTATAAAGAGTAGAAAAACCAAACTAGAACTCAAATTCAACCTTGCTTGAAGTGGATACTTGAATTGATTAATTGTTTAGTCCTCCATGATCATCACCAATGAAAAGCCACGAAATTTTGTGCAAGAAAATGGTGGAACAAAAGTGAAAAGATGAAGAAGAATTGAGAGAAATAGAGAGAAAAGAGAAAGTTTGCACAAGTTTTGTGCAAAATGAAGTAACTTCCCTCTAACTAACTAACTAACACTAATATATAGAGTGACTAGTAACTAACTAACTAACACTATTGAGAAGGATTGGATGGGCATTGATTAGGCCCATCTAATCTACCTAATTAAACTAATTACACAAAACAAAAGCCCAACTCAGAATCCAATTATTCAAATGCAGAGGTTCTGACTTTCAAGCTTAATTTGACCCTCGAGATGGCAAAATTGAACAAAGCTTATGTTTGACAAAATGGAAGACCCTTTTCTCAGCTTTCCAAGGACTACTCACACATTCCATTTGGTGTTCTATAGTGTTCTATAGGCCTTGCACAAGGCAGATAGGTCAAATAAGCATAAAATCTGGAATTTAGCTACAATTCTCAATTAAGCTCAATCATTTGCCTTGGATCAAA